>NC_056444.1:26577086-26859586 GCF_018296145.1 Oncorhynchus tshawytscha
TAGGAAGTTGTTACCATGAGACCATTTGTCTAGTCTGTTTATACCGCTGAGTGGGAATGAGTTGACCCCTAACCCCATGTAGTAAGACTAGTCTGGAGTAGAAGAGACCGGCTGTGCTCTCGTAAATCACAGCAAAGGGTCGTTATGATCTCTAACCCCCTAGTTCCTACCTCTCCTCCTCGTTCCTACCTCTCCTCCTAGTTCCTACCTCTCCTCCTAGTTCCTACCTCTCCTCCTCGTTCCTACCTCTCCTCCTCGTTCCTACCTCTCCTCCTCGTTCCTACCTCTCCTCCTCGTTCCTACCTCTCCTCCTCGTTCCTAACTCTCCTCCTCATTCCTAACTCTCCTCCTAGTTCCTACCTCTCCTCCTCGTTCCTACCTCTCCTCCTCGTTCCTACCTCTCCTCCTAGTTCCTACCTCTCCTCCTCGTTCCTACCTCTCCTCCTCGTTCCTACCTCTCCTCCTCGTTCCTACCTCTCCTCCTCATTCCTACCTCTGCTCCTCATTCCTAACTCTCCTCCTCGTTCCTAACTCTCCTCCTCGTTCCTAACTCTCCTCCTCGTTCCTAACTCTCCTCCTAGTTCCTACCTCTCCTCCTCGTTCCTAACTCTCCTCCTCGTACCTACCTCTTCTACTAGCACCTACATCTTCTCCTAGCTCCTACCTCTCCTCCTAGTTCCTACCTCTTCTCCTAGTTCCTACTTCTTCTCCTAGTTCCTACCTTTTCTTCTAGTTCCTACCTCTTCTCCTAGCACCTACTGCCTTCAACATTCACAGATCTGAAAGGACTGGATAGGTGTCAGTAATGTGGTGGAAGCTCCACTGAGTTTGCCCTACACTACATGTCTTATGTTCAAGTTGGGAGAAGGGGCAAGGAGCTGAAATGGAACAGACCAACATCCAATGGATTCCTTCCTCAGGCAGCTGTAACCTAATGGGCAATTCTCGAGTTCCTTAGATTCCTATGAACGGGAAGTGAAGAGGGAAGGGTCTCACGTTTAAGGGGTATTTTTGAGTGGGGCTGGAAGAGGACTGGCCCAGAATAGGACCTTGTGAGAGGGGTTACACTCAGGTATTTGGGGGTGGGGGGTCTGAGTTGAACTCCAAATGTCGTAAATTGTCATTTTTGAGGTGATCAATTTCCTCTTGGGTGAGCTCCAATTGATTGGTTGATAAAGCTATTAAAATATATATATAAAATCCATGAAGTTCAGTTCAGTTCACCAAGGCCCTCAGAAAACTTTATTGATATCCAAAAACATTGACAGTATCTTGCCTTCAGGACTGAGAAACACAAAAACAAACCCACCGCAGAACATCCCTCATCCCTCTCTCCTCTCCTCCCTCAGGTGACAGTACACTATGAGCAGGAGCACGGGGCAGTGATCCCTATAAGGGTCCACACCGTGGTCATCTCTGTTCAACACGATGACTTCATAGGCCTGGAGGAACAGAAGGAGGTGCTCAAGGAGAAGGTATGTGGTAGATGCTACTGCTAGGAAGATGATTTCAGTACTCGGCCAACGTATCTGTATGTGTGGCTCTGGTGGTGAATGCAATGTAAAGCACTTTGATGCTGAATGAAAGGCTTCATACAGACACAATCTATTATGCCCCTCCCACCAGGTGATCAAGGTAGTGGTCCCGGCTAAGTACCTGGATGATAAGACCATCTACCATCTTCAGCCCAGTGGACGCTTCGTCATCGGAGGACCCCAGGTGAATTTCAGAACCTAAACGGGTGCAATCACACATGTGAACAAACACAAGTTTACTCACATCACCTTCACATCTCTCATTCTTTAAAGACCAAAGGGTATTATTCAAGATCAGATCTTAAAGAAACCATAATATCAACCCCCTCTTCCTCCTCTGCCAGGGTGATGCTGGAGTGACGGGTAGGAAGATCATCGTTGATACGTACGGAGGCTGGGGGGCCCACGGTGGGGGAGCTTTCTCTGGTAAAGACTTCTCCAAGGTGGATCGCTCGGCTGCCTATGCTGCCCGCTGGGTGGCCAAGTCCCTGGTCAAGGCCAAACTGTGCAGGAGGGTGCTGGTTCAGGTGAGGTCTCATCACAGTTCTCTAGGTTCTCCACTTTATGGGTTCACCTCCTCAATATAATACCAACCAAATACATTAGTTCTCCTGACAGAACTGACATCAGCTAATTCCTTTTTACTTTATATTGTCATTATTGTCACTAACACTGTAGATTTTATCAGTGGTTTGTGTTAAGTCTCAAATGTTGACGTTAGCATTGAGAGCATTCGGTGTGTGTGTGACTGTAGGTATCCTACGCTATCGGAGTGGCTCACCCTCTGTCCATCTCCGTGTTCACCTACGGCTCGTCACAAAAGTCCGAGAGAGAGCTGCTGCAGATCGTAAACAAGAACTTTGACCTACGACCTGGTGTCATTGTCCGGTAAACACCTTACCTCTGCAGTCACTCCAGCTTGTCATCAAAGGAAAACTGTTGTTTGTAACATGTAGTTGTAGATCATCGCACACATCACTATTAACCATAGAGGTCTATATCAGCTTGAAGGTCATATTATTAGCTCAATTACGGAACCCATCTTGAGAGCTGCAAACACCTCTAATGTTTTAGTTCACTCAGTTCAAGTTGGTCACGCTTATCATGTCATTGACAGATTTGTGTGGACTTTTAAGTTACACAAGCAGTGGTAGTGTACATTTGTGTAGCAACTGATGTTACAGGTGTCTTTCCCACCTCTGATATGTGTTTTATCTCTCTCGCCACAGGGAACTGAACCTGAAGAGGCCAATCTACCAGAAGACAGCGTGCTACGGCCACTTTGGCCGGAGTGAGTTTACCTGGGAAGTCCCCAAGGAGCTCAACTACTAAACATCTCCCCCTGGTGGTCAAGTATATAACAAACTCTTAAACACCCCATGGCCAAATATATAACAAGCTCTTAAACAACATATAACGATCCCTCCCAGAGATAGAAAACAGGCCCCCTCTACAGGCTACAACCACAAATGGTTCTGCTTTTTCATTGGCTAGTGTTGAGGTTAAGGTTTAGGATTAGGGTGAAGGGATATGTTTTTGGTTAGTGCTAAACAATCATTTATGTGATTGTAGCCCATAGAGGGGTTTGTTTGTTAATGCTTCTTATCTTGAATAAGAGGGATGCAACTTATAGAGGGGAATCTCTAATCTCCCTCCCTCCCTCCCTCCCTCTCTCTCTCCTCCATCTCTTTGTCTATCACATCAAACATTTCAGTCAAGAGAGAGGATGAACTCACTGTGATTTTAATCAGACAATCCACACATTTTCATTCAGATAAAAGGTGTCCTTTGTATAGTGTCTCACTTGTGCCTTAGTATCAAAACAATAACATGTTAGAAGTATTTTTTTCACACTCACTCTGGACAAATAGTGATTCCATTGTCACTTCTGCTATTAAACAAAGAAACAAAGAAACAAATACAATTAATAAATAAAGTTAAATATTGAATATATATATATATATATAAAGCAGAGCATTTAGCCTCAAAACTGTGAATTAGTGATGTGTGGTTGGACTCATAACCAGCAGTCGGGTTTAGGGGCATGAAATACAGTATTGTGTGGATGAAGGGCGGGCAGGTTGAATACAGAGAAAACAGTGCATTCAAATTCATAAATGTAGAATTATTGTGCAATTCATACCTATAGGCTATTTTTATCTGGCGTTAGTGCGTAGCCTGAGCACCTAACTGTAGCGTGCCCAATACATGCAAATTCTCAAGTTCTTTTGGGAATTTGGACAGAAAAAGTTTGTCGATCCACTGAGGCAAAAAAGGACAATGTCGGAGTTGAATTCAATAAGAGAAAAACTGAGAAATGGAGTGTTGAAAATAAATAGAAGGTAAGGCCAGGGAAAGATTTGGTAACGTGGTAACAGTGCCAGCTATGTTATGTGTGATGATTGTGAGACGCTATACAAATTCGATAGTCCCAAGACTCGGACTTCAAAATGCACGTCAAGGGAACTGTTCGGTTCAGATGGGTTAAATGGAAAAGTGACCTTACTGTAGGTCTACAACCCTTCACTTAACCTGATATAATATTAACTCCTGCAAAATTAAGCATTTATTGCAGAAACATTATACACCAAATGGACATTTTGACTCGTAACAGGAGTGGGGAAATATTATGAGTTAGACAGAGTGAGCGGTTAGGGACCGTCTGTAAAGGTGGAGGTGCTATCTTTATCAGCCCCATAAAAGCTGATCGTATTTCAACCACATAAAGCCTGCATCCAAGCCAAACTGAAATCTTATCAAAAACATGTTGGGTCATTTTAACAGCTGTTAATTTCCTGAAAACCAATCAAACTGAATCCCTCTTTTTTTTGGTATTGCACCGGCCCCTAAACGTATTGTCTGCATGAGAGAAGCAGAGATGAAAGAGAAAACAAACTTTACTAATGTCAACTGGGTTGAAGCATTTATTCTATTGATTTATGCACAGCATGACGGTGTTAAATGAACACACGCCTTATTTGCAATATTCACAGAATGCCTTGCCGTTCGAGTGAATTGTAGAGTTTTACCACCCATGACTATTTGTTAGTGGCAGAGACATGGTTGTTGCATTCATCCATCATTCATGCTTTCCTGTGACTCAGCAAATATGTTATTATTGTTTCACACAATACAACACATATTTCATAAGGCCTGCAACTCACATCACTCTATATTGCTAAATGATGTAATTCCGATTGGATTCCAGCCAGATTGGGAATATCCAACATTTGGAATTTATATTCACCCGCAACCTGCATTTATAATGACAGCCGGGTTCGGAAGACTAAAATATCAGACTACCTAAAGCATTTCACAAACCTGTTGTTTTCGGCGCATGTGATAAAAACAATTTGATTTGATCTAAACTGGAATACCATTACAGTAAAATGTGCAAGAAGTCCAAGTAACAGATTGGATTAGTTTCGAAAAATGTATGTTATTTATGAGTAGCATAAGATTAATTAATCAATCATCAATTAATATACATGCAAAAACATACTGAAAAATGTTGACAGCAGATGGGAGTTTTATTCATAACATTGCGAATTTAGCTAGCTAACATACATTTTGAGAAAACAAGTTATATTAACTGGCTAGCTAGCAACGTTTGTCTGGTCAATGAGACTGAAAGCTAGCTAACCAGCTGAGCTAGCAAACAATGTAACAAGTATCATTTCGGATTTTAAAAATACTCCATCAATTTCAGGAATCATTTCAGAAATCACAGTAGCAAATACACCTGGTGCACTATTCAATGAATTAGCCATTTAAACGTGACTTTTTTGAAGGAAACTATGTTTGTGCCGTAGCCCTCACTGGCTTTCATGTGATTTGGGGTGCGTTTGTAAATTCAATCAGGATTGCCAGAGTGCGCTCAGGGAGTTCGTAAATTCAGAGCGTTTCGCTCTCGCTGCGTTCAGAGCGGACACTGGGGACGAGGGGTAGGGTTGATCGAGTGTTCTGGCCTAGCTTGCTAGCTACTTCCAGCCACAAACGAGAGAACAAATCACTCTGACCACTTCACTCGAACCTAGCAGAGCTGGTTAGGCTATTTTCATGTTATCCAGAGCATTGGTGACTAACTGCTGCGGGCTACAATTTAATTACGCATTTTATGCCGACGTTTACTGACACCGGCCACATTCAACGGGTGTTGAGCGTTTGTAAATTCATCTGTTAATTCTGCGCTCTGGTACACTCAGACGAGAGTACTCTGAAACCAGAGTAGATAGCCAGAAATAATGTAAGAACCTTAAACGTTGGATGTCAGACTCGACGACGGTCACTCCCATTGGAGCGCTGCGATTGGTTGCCCAACATTTTGGGGCGGGGCTTAGCTGAGGGTTAATTGTGACGCTCGTCACTACTTTTTAACGCTATTTTATGTTTATTTAGAAAAAATATACATGTAGTGATGTCTTGTGTTTGTATTGTATTGTAATTTGTAATGTTATATTTAACAAATGTAAAAAATTAAATTAAAAAAACGATTACAAAAAAATGTATAAAATAATATAAAAAACGATATTATCCCCTCCACTCTGTCCATATCACCTCAAGATGGTGATATAAATCCTGTATTGGTAGTCATCTTTAATCAAAGTGGAATATGTATCTGCAGGTTCAAACCACATCCTTCAATCAACCAAATATTAGAAGGGAGATCACCCTCTAACTTGGTTTTCGGATTCAGTTACAACTCTAATCTTTGCTCTGTATCAAACTGGTTTATATTATATATAGCTTTGTAAAGATCAAATTCACAAAAGTCTTAATTTAGTAATTATATCATCGATACTGCAGGGCAGTTTTTACAATGCACTACTACTACTACACAACACCAACAACAGGTATGTAGGACGACACAGGTCTCTTATCCCAGGGAGGTCTTGGGCTGTATACAGTTACTCTTACCAGTGTGTTACAGTTGACCAAATCTAGCAGTAGACATAGCTTTGAATAATAAGGCTTTATAACCACTTACAAGGCATCATAAGGATGCTTAATAACTGTTCATAAGGCCTTATAATGCTTTATGATGTGTCTATGAACCCCTGCTCAGTCCTGTTTGACAATGCTTTTTGTATCTTCATCTGTAGTCTAGAGCTACTGTAGAGCTGCTGCTGGGATCTCGCTGTAAACAATATTAGCTGCCTTGAATGAATGAACTGTTCTCATCTCTGATGGCTGATAAGGTTTGATGTATTTAGTATTTTGACTTGATTGTGAGTTAACTGTTGTGATTATTTTGCTATAGGCATAAATAGTCTATGAATAAATTGCCAAAGTGCATGCTGCCAACAGTAGGTATATTATTTTGTGGACATCTTAAAGTTTCTATATTTGTACAATTGTATATGCCTGAGATGGTGCTGAGGATAATAACATTGAGCTTCCCAAACAAACATGACAGAAGTATTTTATGTTGACAGAATTTCCCTTTCATCCATTTTCTCAAACCATTTGAGACATTCACTTGAGTCTTATTTGAAAAGCAGTGATAAGCTCTCTCTCTCTGTATAGAGGTATTTTGTATAGACTCTTGTCTGTTTACATTATAAGTCTTACTCGGAGTCGCTGGGCCCTGTATATTTTTTAAAGGCCCCAATGCAGTCAAAAACTTGATTTCCCAGTGTTTTATATATATAAAAAGTGCTGCATTGGACCGTTAAAGACCTAGTAGGGGAATAGTGTATAAAACAGTCTTCCAAAATATTTCAGAGTGCTGAGTTAGTGAAACCATAAGTAAAGGACTTGAAATACCACAGATGCTTTACCTGCACATTGTTATAAACCATCCTGAGGGGTTTCATTTTTATCTACATAAATGCAGGTGTTTCTGCCCTTCACCCTCTGCACCTGAGTCATTGTAGCCTTGTGATGTATTCAGCTGTACTGATCTAGCTATCACCTCTTCCTGTGTCCCAACCTTGTTGTCCTAAAGGAAGTTTGCCCCCCCGCCCCTCTTTACCTAGAAGTTACTGTATGCTGTTCTCCCCCCACCCTCAAACTCACAGTCCTAACAGTTGGCGTAGAATCCTGAAAATGTAAATAATTGTTCACAATAAAAAATATTTAAAAACAGAAAGCTGTGTATATAGCATGTGTTTGGGTTGTTATGCATGGTGTTATTTGTTTTATCACATCCCTCATGAACTTGGTATACAAGGAGTCTACATACTGTTCCAAGTTAATATATTATATGTTGAACTTTGATAACTTATTTGTATAATTTCCAAGACATGTATTTTATTCCATTGACATAATTAGGTAACCGAGCTGACAAGGTAAAAATCTGTTGTTCAGCCCGAGCAAGGCAGTTAACCCACTGTTCCCCGGGAGACAAAGACGTGGATGTTGATTAAGGCAGACCCCTGCACCTCTCTGATTGAGGGGCTGGGTTAAATGCCAAAGACACATTTCAGTTGAAGGTATTCAGTTGTACAACTGACTAGGTTTACTCCTTTCCCTAGCAATGAATTGTTCGTAGAAAGGGGATGAGAGGGTGAGTAAAATAAACTAAAGATGTTAATAAGATATTACTTTATTGATCCCCAGAAGGGGAAATGTGTAAGAGACAGGGGGGACAAGAACACTGAATGATGAAATACAGGTTAGGTACTTTTACAGTTTTATTGTAGAACAATTTAAGGCAAATATACATCTTCCTTCTCTCATAAACACTTAACTTGGAACATCTTTCTTTGGTTTCGTCAAAATAAAAAGGCACATACATGTTCTCTACATTTCAGTAGAATATGGCACTATTTTGATATCTGTAGGTAGGTAAGACAATGAACATACCAATGAGGACAACAGCTAGATAGAGGAATGTTCTCTACTCTGTGAGAGTACACGTGTGCCAACTCAGAGCCTTCGAGAGACCCTTTGGATGTACAAATAAAACGCAACCAAACTAATGATTATCCATCAACCGTATCGATGAGGTCTTAATGAAGCACTTATAACACCACTGCTATTTCTACAAGACAGTGTTGACCTTCTTTGATAAAGCATAGAACCAGCTCCATATGTAAATATATGGTTCTGTATAGAACATAGAACCAATGGAACCATGGCGTGACCAATCAGGTCAGATATGGGCAAAGCCAATGGCACTACAATATTGAAATGTAAAATCAACCCACTGGTCAAAACAAGTTCCCTAAAACACAATCGAATATACAAAAAAACACAATATACTTGAAAAAGTGAAGTTTTGTTTAGAATCACTGATTGCGGCAGGCTGGTGATGTAACAGATTCCTGAGAGGTAAAAGTTTGAAGGTAGATCAGTAAACAGAGAAACAGAACATTGACAAGGGTCATATTCATTAAGACATGTAACAGAAAATGTTATATAATGTTCCGAAATTGACCGTGGAAATTTGAATTTTTCATTTGACAGGTAGTCCAGTTAGTCCCTCCCTGTTTCAGCCAGTTTATTTCCATTTGGTGACTAATGACCACGATGCTCAGCGTAGACATTAAACCTGGCCCAATCCTAACCATTGAGGAGGAAATATGCTAAACAGATCCTGGATAAGTATCTAGGTGAAAACTTCCTCCTACTTCTTGAAGCTCTCTCATATGATTTGATAACATTTGGCAGAGTAAATCAATACTGGGTCAGTGAGATTTATTAAGACAGTTTCAAGAATATAGCATTTAAAGGCCACTTGAAAACTGAGATTCAATTCATCAGAATTCAATTAATTTTCTGGCACTAATACAGATGGATGATGAACTTCATGTTGAGGATTGGTTGGCACAGCGTTCAGTCAGAATACACAGGCCTTATACTCATCCAACAGTTGATAAGGCCACATTGAACCAGTTGATAGCAATAGAAGAGCATGGTGGTCCCGTGTGGCTCAGTTGGTAGAGCATGGTACTTGCAACGCCAGGGTTGTTGGTTCGATTCCCACAGGGTACCAGTACGAATGAAAATGTATGCACACACTACTGTAAGTCACTCTGGATAAGAGCGTCTTCTAAATGACGTAAATGCAAAAGAGCTCTGCGCAGTAATCTGTCTACACTAAAAAGGGGCTAATGGACCACTTTTTCCCCTCCACAAACACCAGTCTACTAATGTTTACTATTAGATTAACTTCCTCAGTAAGTGACAAACTCTCTCAGAATCACTTTCAAGCTGTTGTGATGAATGTAAATCTATAGACTCTACATATCGTTCTGCAATCCACCGCCGCTAGGGTGGCAGGTAGCCTGCGCTTAGAGCATTGGGCCAGTAACCGAAAGGTTGCTAGTTCAAATCCCGAGACAACATGGTGAAAAATGTTATGATCTGCCTTTGAGCAAGGCACTTAACCCTAATTGCTTCGCCGTTGATAATGGCTGAACCTGGCTGTGACCCCACTCTCCACGGGTCTCTCAGCCGGAGTTGAGATAAGCAACAAACAAAAAAAATCTAATTCACACATGCGTATTAACACATACTTGTACATGTGTGAAATAGGACAAATATAAGCACCACCAATTTATTATTCATTATCATAGCTAATGTGGCAGCATTGAAACAGTGGAGACCGATTTGCATAATAAGATCTTTTAGCACAAGCTCTGAAAGGCAGGAGGATAGTTTGGCAGTGTAGTTCCAGGCAGGAGAATGGATACGGATGGTTTGTCTCTCTACATTCTATGGGTACGGATGGTTTGTCTCTCTACATTCTATGGGTACGGATGGTTTGTCTCTCTACATTCTATGGAAGAACAGCAGCAAGTAGAAGCTCCATCCCGTTCCCTTTTGGCCCTATGCCAGGATAAGCTAAAGGAACAGAAAGCTAAGAAGATAACCCGGGTGTAGGAATGTTCTGTAGTTTCAGCGTTCAACAATACATTGTACCCTTGCAAAACAACTGACAAGTTGACTGAGATGGTAACAAGCCATCAGGGACGGTAACAAGCTGTCTGAAGCAGAAACAGATTGACACCCAGGCTGACAAATGGAAAAGGGGGAGCTCTGAATTAGAGAAGGCGTGTCCACTTATTGTTTCTTTGATTACAAATAGATTCTCCATTTTTGACTTTTTCAGATTTTCTGTGATTTAACTCGATCAGCCCAGGCACAGCTCTGGCTTGTATTAGCTGGTTTACAGTTAGATTCTTCCAGTCCTCTTCTCCCCTCCCAACACCCATAAGTTTAGGTTGAACTTTACAGTCAACATTTATAAAATACTATTGGAGGTTTGGCTTTCCATATACTCAAGTTCATCTAATAATCATGAGGAAAAAAACAGATTTGTACAGTCTGCATTACAATGTCCAGCTTTATAAGGCAATGTTTACGTAGCTTCAGTAGAAAAAAATAAGGTAATTCTGGCAGCCAGATATTCCCAGGTTTAAACCTGGGTTTCAATGACCAAGATACTGTTAATCAGAGAAGCATCCATGTCATGAAAACATTCACTTTAGCTAGTCTTTCACTACATTTGAGGAGAGTCAACTTAACCATTTTAAATATTCAGAATATTCCATTTGGCATATTGGGACCTATGTGAGACCCGGGTGTCATGGTATTGTTATTGTGCGTTTTAAAGAACAAATGACGGAGGCTTTTTGCCTTGTTTGGACTCTAGCACTGGGGGAAACAGTCATGTCTGCTCACTAAATGGTCTCTGAAAATAAAGAGATTTCATGTGCAAATCTAACATTACACAGGCCTAGCTCTCCCACACAGGCAGTATCTCTTTTCTCAAATGCATTCCTCTAGTTTTCTATCAGCCTCTCTTTCTCATGATACAGCCTCTCACGCTCTCTGGCCGTCTGCCCTCCTCTCTTAACCTGTGTCCAGACGACAGTGACGTCCGACAGCAGCAGGGAACACTTCCTGTAATGCACCACTCCTCCTTTGGCAGGAAAAAGGGGGGATGAAAGAAAAGGAAAAGAGGATTTGGTTCCTTTAGTGACGTGCAAACACAAGCATTGTCTTTGGAGGCTGGGACAGGGGAACAGTACGAACCCCCATCTCCTCCAGTGTCTACTCCTCTCCCCTGGGCTTATGTGGCATAGTCCACTTCACACCCTACAATGGTGGTGTTTTGGCAATGGATACTCAAAAGTCCCTCCACCTCCCCCAGATTGATAATGGTACAGGCCAGCTCTCTGGCTTCTCTCCCAGGGACTACAGCATTGACATGGTCTCAGGGGGGTGTGGAATGGGACCTCCTAAGGACTCCACTTTGTGGCCTCTCCTGTTGGGCCCCAGGGCTCCCCCTCTGGCTAGCACGATCACAGTATCTCCTGTGACACTGGTGAACTCGAAGGCAAAGGTTCCGTAGAAGAGCATGATGATGATGCAGAATACCCACTCAAAGATTGCCGATGCATGCTGCAGGACGAAGCTCTCCTGGATAAAGAACACGCCAGCTAGAGGCAAGAAGGTCAAGGAGCAGCTCTAACAGAGTTACAGACAGACAGACCCACCTAGAGGCAGGGAGGTCAAGGAGCACAACTAACAGACGGACAGACAGACCGACTGAAATGAGAAGAGGATGTCCAAGTCCCAAAACAAACCATAGCCTGGGCCCTATGCACTAGTGGAGAGCTGTAGGGAGTGGATTATCCTATATTGGACTGCAGCAGCAACATTCATATCCACCATCAACTCCCTATTTCTTACCCTCACTCCCCTGCCACCCCCCTCTATCCCCCCACTCTCTAGCTCCTCCACCCCCCACTCTCCAGCTCCTCCACCCCCATCCTTCGCTTCTCTCCCACATTTCAACACCCCCTCCATCTTCCCTCTGTTCTCTCTGGTTGTGATAAGTCGTATGAGCCTTGACTTATCGCCTCATAACATCCTCTCCTGTTTCTGTAGCGTGAAGCAGCATGATGTACCAGTACCCCTCCCCCCGGATAGGACGCTAGTCTATCGCAGGGCCTTGGTTGTGAAGATAACACAGATCTTATTGGGTCTTTTGCGATAAAGGATACTAAGCACCAGGGTGATGAAGGCCAGTAGTGTCATGCCCAGTCGTAGGTGAGCCATGCTGTATTCTCCCTGAGTCTTGGCCAGCCTGTAGGTTAGAGCCGACTGAAGACACACAAACAGCATACTGGTGGGGAACGCTACCCCTGCCCCCACATAGTGGAGGATCTTAGCATTGTCCACCTGGGAGGGAGCAAGCGAGAGGGAAGATAGAAAGAGAGAGATCCATTTATTAGCATAGGCTTGATTTTCATAGTCTCAATGGCATTGAACAAGGCACATACTGAATACACTGAAGACGTCACATTGAAACACATGATGGCATATGATGCTAGACAAAAGCCCCCTCTGTTCCAACCTCTAGTGCTGCTGTGGCTCAATTTGGCCAGAAGGGGGCAGCAGCAGTCAGTCATTGAAACTACTGAGTCAGGTAACTCAGTGACCCTGCTGTGTTGTCAATGGAGCCACCTGTTACTTTTATTCTTTCTTTAGACAGAAATAGAGACTGGGATAGAGGGGGCGGGCGAGCGAGCGAGAGGCGGCGAGCGAGCGAGAGGCGGCGAGCGAGCGAGAGGCGGCGAGCGAGCGAGAGGCGGGGAGCGAGCGAGAGGCGGGGAGCCGATAGGTCAGTGAGAAAGAGAGAGAGAGAGAGAGAGAGAGGTGAGAAAGAGGCCAGTGGTACAGTAGAGAATAACGCCTCCTTGTCCCTCCTGAATTTGATCACGTTGCCAGGCTGAAACACACAATACACAAAGGAGCATGTGACCACACACACAGGCCTCAGTGGCACCAGACAGTCCGATGGAACCTGATAACAGAACAGCACACACTCAAAGCAGCTTTAAAAAATGCAGGGTACTGACCAGACCAAGGGGACCGACAGAATAAATGTGTGTCAAGTCACCTTTATCAATTGGTAGTTCTCCCAGAACTACTACAATCCATATGAAAATGACAATAGTTAGGCTAGCTATTATTAACTAAGACGAGGGACTAATTTATCAGACCAAAGGCTTCGGCTACAGTAACCGCTTTCCGTTGCCCTCACTAACTCAGTATGAAATGACAGTAGGTTTTCTAGGCTCTTCCTTAGAGACCAAATTAATTACATTTCTCTCTATGGCTCTTTCTATAAAATCAAAGACAAAACAGCCAGAGATGACAGCTACAGTATATAATTACTGTTGACATAACACATAGTGTTACAGATAAAGACAGCTTGCAGTGCAGTAACACCTCTCATCCCTCTCCTCGTTAGCAGTGTCCATTAGGTAAATCCTATTGCTTCTGGTCCAACACGTTCCTATTTAGCTGTCACACACAGACACCAGTAGAGTTGAGGAAAGGAAAGTACAGCCTTTCTGCAAGTCTTTCCAATGTAAACCCCTTCAGCTAGCCACAGTCTGCTCCTGGCTGTAGCCATATGTTTTAATGCTGCCCGCCCAGCCAACATCTGCAGGCAGTAAATGCTAGGATGTCATCTATCTACCTGTTGTAGGCAGGGTGAAGAAGCTGTGTAACACACTGACTTTTAAGTCATTTAGCAGACGCTCTTATCCAGAGTGACTTACAGGAGCAATTAGGGTTCCTCAAGGGCACCGACAGATCTTCACCTAGGGATTCGAACTAGCGACCTTTCGGTTACTGGCCCAACGCTCTTAACCGCTAGGCCACCTGCCCTTAACCGCTAGGCCACCTGCCCTTAACCGCTAGGCCACCTGCCCTTAACCGCTAGGCTACCTGCCCTTAACCGCTAGGCTACCTGCCCTTAACCGCTAGGCTACCTGCCCTTAACCGCTAGGCTACCTGCCCTTAACCGCTAGGCTACCTGCCCTTAACCGCTAGGCTACCTGCCCTTAACCGCTAGGCTACCTGCCCTTAACCGCTAGGCTACCTGCCCTTAACCGCTAGGCTACCTGCCCTTAACCGCTAGGCTACCTGCCGGCCACACACATGCCCAAGCTAGGACAAAGTACAAAAGTAACTCTTGAAAGTGTTTACTGGTAATATCCTGTATTTATCCTGTTGCTAATGTTGCTTCAGGTGAAAGGGACAAGCAGGTCAGAGGTCATGTAAGGAACGGAATAGAGTACGAGGATGATGCAGAGCGTAGAAAAAAAGAGGGGGTTTTAATAGTGAAATCAAAAAATAGGCTTAGAAAGAAGGTAGGAAGGATCATTCAGAACAGGGAGAATTGGAATGGTGAAATAGGTGTAAAGAGAGATGTCTGTGGCCCAGAGAACCTTCAGTTGTCTCTAGGAGAGAGAAGCAGACTGACTTCCAGTCATGCCTTTCACACCTCCCTCCACCCGCCTGCCTCATCCCTTCATCTCTCCTCTCCTGTGTTCTCTCTCCCGGTCAGCGTCCACAGAGGGAACACCCAAATAAGTGTACTATTCACATCTACCCCTGGTGTGTGTGTGTGTGTGTGTGTGTGTGTGTGTGTGGCCATCTACTTCAGGTCCTCCTGTCTAAAAGGGTCTGAGTCAAAGAGCCCTGCCCTGCATAACACAACATGATGTCCTAAAAGTGTTATTATATAGCCTAGTACTTTTAGTGATTGTGTTGTTTCTGATGCTCTGTGAGGCTTTCATCTAAGTACTGTTTGTGCTACTGTTCCAGCTGCAAACACAGCCTACTTAATTTTCACTGCTTCAAATTGGTCTACTAATGTGAGTGTTAAATATGCTATGTCTATGTATTTATGTAGCTATACGTGTATAATATATATCTGTATTTGCATTGTTTTGTGGAGCAATTTTTTTAAATTCATTAAGTTTTATGTCATCCAACACTACTGCAGTGGGGACTGGCTCTGATTGGTGATTGAATACAGAAAGTTCCAGAGACTGGCTCTGATTGGGTACAGATGGGATCTGTGACACGTGTGCACAGTCTGCTCCTGGCTGTAACAAACACACATGCGTGCCGTGATGACTCACTTAAACCCCCCCCTCCCCGTAAAATCTCCCTCCAGTTTTTCACAACGCTCTGCTGGCAGACAGGCCCCAGAGGATAGGAGGGAGAAAGGGAAGGGAGGGAAGTGAGTCACTGATGCTACTCCCTGTTCTTACCACAGATAGAACAATGAGACAGATACTTCACTGGATGTAGAAATATGAAGCATCCACTTGGCATTTTCACTCATTAACAAATATGGTAGTGAGAGGAAGCCCACTGGCAGGCAGTGAGAGAAGATGGAACTAGATGGATTTTGGCCTCCATTCTGTAAACATTTGATCTCAATAGAGTTTTCTGTTCCCAAAACTAGAATGTTATGAACAGAGTAGACTACGTTTTGTAGACTTTAGCCATTGCCAATGTTTTAAAAAATTGTGCGAAGTCCAATTGAGTTATTGCACACGGTCATGTCACAGAGTAGGCGTTCCCTAACGGAAATATACAGATATACGCTAGAACAGGCCAATAGGATCTTGCTAGCTCATGCTTGGCTCTGCCCACTATGACATCTGTTCCCATAGGAAACGACAGGCTGAGGTGTTTCTTGCTTTAGTGATAAAAATCTTTGCTCTTACTTTCGCTTTGACACACACACACACACACACACACACACACACACACACACACACACACACACACACACACACACACACTAAAGGCGTACGCATGCTTCCCATCTGAAACAGTGATATTATCGTTTCGGTCTTCTGCAAAGGTTTTTTCGGCAGTTTACGCACACCAAAAAAATCTTCCTGAAGCAAGCCGAACTTCAGTCCCCGAAGTCTATGTCCTTTCTTTGGTGATTGGTCAACAGTAGGGATTCTTCAATGAAGTGTGTTTGTTGTCATTCAACGAGACAACTCGTTTTCATGCACATTGTTTTAATTTAAAAAACTGCACCAAATATCTTAGATTTAAAATTGTTCGACTAAGATCTCTACAAAAAATGTAAAAATGAATGACAACTCAAGAAATCTCAGATTAATTCTGACTATTTTGAGTTAGTGTAAACTGGCTATGGCGTCTCAAAATGGACAAACAGTACTATTGCCGCTATTTTCTTGTTTTTCAAGCAAAGATCTTCTAAGGGAGTATGCGGGCACACTAGTTTGGTTTGCCTAGCCATAGGCGCCAGCCGAACCGAAGCATGCTGATGCCTTTAACTCATCTCTGTCATAGCCCACACTTACCCACAGTTGGCACGGTGTATGAGCCACCGGACAGGCTTACTTTGTAACCAAGGGACTTAAACTGTTAAACTGGCCTCTAAGATGTGTGGTTCAGATGAGGCTGGTGGGAGAAGCTATAGGAGGACGGCCTAATGTAAGTAATGACTGGAATGGAAGAAATGGAACGGAGTCAAACATGTGGTTTCCATATGTTAGATGTGTTTCATACCGGACCAACTAATGAGCCTGTCCTCCTATAGCTCCTCACACCAGCCTCCTCTGGTGGGGTTAGAGGTGTGAGGCTGAGTGAGAGGCCCTATCAAAAGCTTCAGCAGAGTAGAAGGGTGATGTTAGGGGCCCTAATACTTTGTTTCGCATCCATCTTCACACAACCATGTCTTACAACCTCCCCCTGTCAGGAAGCTCTCATATTAACACCCTGAGTCATATCAACACATGGCATGATGACTTATTATTAGTTAGGGATTTGAAGGTTTTTCGTTGATAAGATGAATGCTTCAGTTTGTTTGATATTTGGGATGCTTCTCATTAATTCTCCTTCGCCCCCGAGTGGCGCAAAGGTCTAAGGCACTGCATCTCAGTGCAAGAGACGTCACTAAAGTCCCTGGTTCAAATCCAGGCTGTATCACATCCAGCCGAGATTGGGAGTCCCATAGGGCGGCGTACAATTGGCCCAGCATCGTCTGGGTTTGGCCGGTGTAGGCCATCATTGTAAATAAGAATTAGTTCTTAACTGACTTGCCTAGTTAAATAAAGGTTAAATAAAAAATGTATTCCTCCTGTCGTTGTTCCTTTGTAAGTGCTTTCATTTAATTATTTTATTGTGTGAAACACTTGTACTGAAAAGCACTACACTTAAGGTTATTATTAATTATCTAAAAAAAAATTCAGCACCATCTGTAATATCCCTCTTAGTGTATTTAGTGGGTGTTCATTTCAAGGAAGGACAGAAAGCTCAGAGACGTACAGTAAAGACCCATGGAAGTAACAACTTCCTCTATTTTTGCTGAGTCACCAGAGTTGGTAGAGGGAAGACCACAGACGACCTCTGCAAAAAACATTAAATGAATTACAGATTTCTTGAGTTACCTTAGATTCATTCTGACTATTTTGAGCCGGGGTATATTGGCTACGGTGTCTCAAGTGGGACAAACAGTACGATTGCCGCTTTTTTCTCTCGTTTTTCAAGCAAAGGTCTTTTAAGGGAGTATGCGAGTAACAGACGTTCACGTCGCCTAGTTGAGTTCTACAAGGAGCAAACCGAACGTAGTATGCAGACGCCTTAAGGAGAATCAGGGGAGTAGTGAAGGTGTCAGCTTTTACACCTCTCCTCTAAAGTTTTGTTATGAAGAGTCCATGTCTGGCATTCAGGGTAGAAACATCCTGTACACACACACACACACACCACTTCCTTCCACAAACACACCGCCCAGAGCCCTGAACGCCCAGAGCCCTGAACGCCCAGAGCCCTGAACGCCCAGAGCCCTGAACGCCCAGAGCCCTGAACGCCCAGAGCCCTGAACGCCCAGAGCCCTGAACGCCCAGAGAGTAAGCAGTAGAGTTGCAACTTTTTTTTTTATATCCTGGTGGAGGATTCCTGAAATCAGGAGGGAAAAAGCGAGTAGGTAATCCTCGGTCTACAAATTATCGTTCTCTGAAATACCTGGGAATTATATGAATGTTTGCAAGCCTAGTAGAGAGTAGGGATAGACAGAGATATTAGGATAAATGGAGAGGGGGAAAGAGGGAGGAAGTCATTCAGACATAACTAATTGCAGGCAAAGGCCTAATGTACTGAATGTTAAGGAACCCGCCCCCCCTTCCTCCACTAGTCTCTAAGGCAACCCTCCTATAGTACCCCAAATTGGCACCGTGCGAGCGACTTGGCATCAAAGTTCCAAATATTTAAACTTCCAGAAACTATGTCCTGAACAACTAAACAACCACAGGGCATGAATTAAGGTGGAATGCCTCACTACCCTAATAGTGTGTGTGTGTGTGTGTGTGTACCCCCATACGTGAGTGGTCCATAACTACAACATGAAGCAGGTCTGGAATGCAGAGGCACCAGCGGAGAGCGAGCGAGGTGGAGAGCGAGAGAGGAGGACGAGAGGAGGGCGAGAGAGGAGAGGTGGAGGGAGGAGAGAGGTGGAGAGAGGTGGAGAGAGGGAGGAGAGGTGGAGGGAATAGAAAAGGGATAGGGCAGCAGAGGAGCGGTAGGGACAGATAAAGAGTGTGAAACAGTTGTGTTGCTGAACGCACGTACCTGGAAGTTGCCAATCATGATGAGTCCTGCAGCACAGATCCAGCCGGTGGATAGGCCTGCTGTGTTCAACACACAGTTCTGATACTTCTCTATCACATGGGCATAACGTAGGAATACTATCGCCATCACTGTAGAGAGAGAGAGAGATTTTCCAATGGTTTCCAGGAAATTTGCCAGGTGACAATACTAGGGAAGGGATGGGGAAGAAGGGGTGAAGGGAGAGACCAGGTGAGTTACACTAGTGAAATAGGAGAGAGAGGGGGGAGAGAGAGACCAGGTGAGTTACACTAGTGAAATAGGAGAGAGAGAGAGGGGAGAGAGAGACCAGGTGAGTTACACTAGTGAAATAGGAGAGAGGGGGGAGAGAGAGATCAGGTGAGTTACACTAGTGAAATAGGAGAGAGAGGGGGAGAGAGATCAGGTGAGTTACACTAGTGAAATAGGAGAGAGAGGGGGAGAGAGAGATCAGGTGAGTTACACTAGTGAAATAGGAGAGAGAGGGGGGAGAGAGAGACCAGGTGAGTTACACTAGTGAAATAGGAGAGAGAGGGGGAGAGAGAGACCAGGTGAGTTACACTAGTGAAATAGGAGAGAGAGGGGGGGAGAGAGAGACCAGGTGAGTTACACTAGTGAAATAGGAGAGTGAGGGGGAAGAGAGACCAGGTGAGTTACACTAGTGAAATAGGAGAGTGAGGGGGAGAGAGAGACCAGGTGAGTTACACTAGTGAAATAGGAGAGAGGGGGAGAGAGAGACCAGGTGAGTTACACTAGTGAAATAGGAGAGAGGGGGGAGAGAGAGACCAGGTGAGTTACACTAGTGAAATAGGAGAGAGGGGGGAGAGAGAGACCAGGTGAGTTACACTAGTGAAATAGGAGAGAGGGGGAGAGAGAGACCAGGTGAGTTACACTAGTGAAATAGGAGAGAGGGGGAGAGAGAGAGACCAGATGAGTTACACTAGTGAAATAGGAGAGAGGGGGAGAGAGAGACCAGGTGAGTTACACTAGTGAAATAGGAGAGAGAGGGGGAGAGAGAGACCAGGTGAGTTACACTAGTGAAATAGGAGAGAGAGGGGGAGAGAGACCAGGTGAGTTACACTAGTGAAATAGGAGAGAGAGGGGGAGAGAGACCAGGTGAGTTACACTAGTGAAATAGGAGAAAGAGGGGGAGAGAGACCAGGTGAGTTACACTAGTGAAATAGGAGAGAGGGGGGAGAGAGAGGGGGGAGAGAGACCAGGTGAGTTACACTAGTGAAATAGGAGAGAAAGAAAAGGGGTACAGACCGAGGGGTCATTGCTAATGGGTTTGGACTGGTTGTACTGTCACTAATGCAGACATGCTACACTGGTCTCTGTTTGGGCTTCATTGTACCTGCCTAATTGAAGATAGCTGTGAGGGAAGGAAGAGTGGAGCGAGAGTGGGAGGAAGGGGAGAGAGTGAGAGGGAGGGATGACAAGAGAGTGGGAAAGAGGAAGGGGAGAGTGGGAAGGAGATGGTGAGGTGGGTATAGAACTAGGAGCCCCTTGCATCGTGACCTCAAGCTGAGATGGCCGGGTCATGTTCATGAGGGCACGCAACAGAATTGAAAAATATATATATTTTGCAACAGAAAACAAATGTTTTTATTCTAATTGCACAAGCCTACATAATGCCTCCCTGTTTCAGTCTTTTTTATCTGTTAAATCCCAATGAACAGGGGCCCGTTCCAAGGCAGGAGGGACTAGTACTGTTGAAGTAGGGCCTCCACCACAGGCTCCTTAAGGTAGGTTAGGGTTTCCTCAATGGTGGGTCGAAATACCATTGTTGCTAAACCCAGACAGGTGTTGGTATGGGTGTTGCTGTGCAAACCCTGCCTGGCGTCACTACAGGACACACACACTGTCTGGACAAAGATCGAGAACCACAGTTCTGACAATAACTTAAACATACATTATGGGACAGAAGGAATTCTGCCAGTAAACATACACCTAGGGGCAGAGTGATGTTATGAAAGAACAGACCAACAAAAGCAGCTAGCTAGAGTTCCCCTGCCGCGGGGCATTAAGCTGGGGTTTCATTGTGTGTGTGTTTGTGTGTGTTGCCTACGCGCATGTGTGTTCAGTGCACCCAAGTCATTTCAGAGAAGTGAGGTAAGTTACAAGCATGGAAAAACAAACAGCCTTGTCTCCGGGCTAGTAGGAAAAGGAAATGGTGCCTTATTTCTCTCTGTGTTCTGGTTTCTATTCAACAGAAAACACTGAGGAGAAAGAAAGCTAATTGGCGTTTACTGCATTCAATTACAGTGTCTGGTCTGTGCACTGGCTAGTTGCCTAGCTAGCAGTCTTCGTCAATAAGGTCCAGCTCTGTATTTATTTAAAAACAACAGTTTTCGTATTGAAGCCTTCAACAGTACTTGACCCTACCATAGGCTTTTAATGCTAAAACATGTTTAAGTTTGATAATCAAATATACATTTCCCCCTGAAAACATCTGAACATCTCTGGCAGTACATTCAGTGTCATTGACGATCGCAAAAGTATCCTTCTCTGAGAATACCGGTCATCCCGTAATAGATTCAAAAGGTAGACAGAATGTGTACTAACTAAAGCAATTGATGAGTAAGCACCTGCAGTGACCGCCATTTTACCATGGAAGGACCTACTGTAGCACTTCTGAACAAGGTTCACCAGCTAGAAGAAAACTGGACTGAAACAGGGAGGGACTCCCTGTAAGAAAATAAAAGCTTGTTTTCATTTTGCATTGCAAAACTTTGTTATGTTTGAAATGAGTGTCCTAATGAATGACCCTGGCATTGCATTGAAGAACATGGCTATGGACATTTACAACAGCTAATACCAAATTAAACGTGCCCCAACCACAGAACATCATGTGCCTGTTTGTGTTCCTCCCCCTAGCCCGCTGTCCCCACTACTCGACCGTTGCTCTGGTTCTCTCTGAACTCAGGAAGGAGAGGGGGAACCTGAGACATGGCTTTGAGCCAGACCTACCCTGTATTTGAGAGTATGCTGCACCTCAACCGATGGCGGGCGCAACAAACACCTCAGATGATGAAAGATTGCATAATTCCATTAGATTATCAAATAGTTTGAAAACCCTTCTGTAAGCTTTTAAATGATATTAAACTCCACAGTTGATATTTTCCAGTGATGAAGACATGGATGTCTCACGGTGTGGTGAGGTATGCAAAAATGGGTCAACTTTGGGCACTTCTATCTTCTGAATGTTTTGCCATTCATATCCAGTCACTTTCTGACCACTTCTTCCATGGGCAAATATGTATGGAACGTTATGTTTAAATCAAAAGGGTTGCAGTCAAAAAGTACAAATTAAATGACACATTCTCTAAAAACTCAGCTGCTACACACCCTAAAAAAGCTTTGATCTAAACTAAAGCAATGTTTCTCCTATTCATTAAGACCCTCTATAGCTCCCTTTCCTAATTTTCTACCCAATATGGAGCTATTGGTGTTCTCACGTCAGAACTAAGTTAAGCAATCTCGGTTCTCTGTGGGGTCAAGTCAGAGCTAAGTTAAGTGAGGGAAAGCACTTTATCGAGGCTCCGGGAGGGACAAATGTCCTGGGCTACGTCCCAAATGGCACCCTATTTCCTACATGGGGCCCTGGTCAAAAGTAGTCCACTGAGTAGTGCACTGTAGGGAATAGTGTGTCATTTGGTTCGCAGTCCTGAACTAAAATATGTCATGTTCAAGGGATAGTTCACCCAAATTACAAAATGACATATTGGCTTCCTAACACTGTAAGCAGACCTTAGACAGGGTATGACAGCAATTCATGCTTTGGTTTAGTTTCCCTGGCACTGATTCCACATGACCAATATTAGCATTTGATAAAATCATCCATAAGTATCTCAAATTGATTCTGAAGCTCCACAGAGTCACTAATCGTTGGACATTCGTGAAAAATGCCAATATGGGTCCCATGACTTGAATTGGATTTGTGCAACAAATGCTAAAACATTCGCATGTGGAAACAGTGCCAGAGAAACTTAACCTTTTTGGGTGAACTACCACTTTAAACTTAGTAAGTCACATTTGT
The DNA here is from genome assembly GCF_018296145.1 of Oncorhynchus tshawytscha. Taxonomy (NCBI): domain Eukaryota; kingdom Metazoa; phylum Chordata; class Actinopteri; order Salmoniformes; family Salmonidae; genus Oncorhynchus; species Oncorhynchus tshawytscha. The sequence continues at coordinate 26,600,046 of NC_056444.1, forward strand.
GATGGTGAAATACCAAACTGTCGGGGAGACATCAGTCAGTATCAGTCAGCTGGGCCAGCCACCCTTCATCAGTCAGTATCAGTCAGCTGGGCCAGCCACCCTTCCATCAGTCAGTATCAGTCAGCTGGGCCAGCCACCCTTCCATCAGTCAGTATCAGACAGCTGGGCCAGCCACCCTTCCATCAGTCAGTATCAGTCAGCTGGGCCAGCCACCCTTCAGTCAGTCAGTATCAGTCAGCTGGGCCAGCCACCCTTCCATCAGTCAGTATCAGACAGCTGGGCCAGCCACCCTTCCAGTCAGTATCAGTCAGCTGGGCCAGCCACCCTTCCATCAGTCAGTATCAGTCAGCTGGGCCAGCCACCCTTCAGTCAGTCAGTATCAGACAGCTGGGCCAGCCACCCTTCAGTCAGTCAGTATCAGACAGCTGGGCCAGCCACCCTTCAGTCAGTCAGTATCAGACAGCTGGGCCAGCCACCCTTCAGTCAGTCAGTATCAGTCAGCTGGGCCAGCCACCCTTCCAGTCAGTATCAGACAGCTGGGCCAGCCACCCTTCAGTCAGTCAGTATCAGACAGCTGGGCCAGCCACCCTTCAGTCAGTCAGTATCAGACAGCTGGGCCAGCCACCCTTCCATCAGTCAGTATCAGTCAGCTGGGCCAGCCACCCTTCCAGTCAGTATCAGACAGCTGGGCCAGCCACCCTTCAGTCAGTCAGTATCAGACAGCTGGGCCAGCCACCCTTCAGTCAGTCAGTATCAGACAGCTGGGCCAGTACCCTCAGTCAGTCAGCTCAGCCACCCTCAGTCAGTCAGTATCAGACAGCTGGGCCAGCCACCCTTCCAGTCAGTATCAGTCAGCTGGGCCAGCCACCCTTCAGTCAGTCAGTATCAGACAGCTGGGCCAGCCACCCTTCAGTCAGTCAGTCAGTATCAGTCAGTATCAGACAGCTGGGCCAGCCACCCTTCAGTCAGTCAGTATCAGACAGCTGGGCCAGCCACCCTTCCAGTCAGTATCAGTCAGCTGGGCCAGCCACCCTTCCATCAGTCAGTATCAGACAGCTGGGCCAGCCACCAGTCAGTCAGTATCAGTCAGCTGGGCCAGCCACCCTTCCAGTCAGTATCAGTCAGCTGGGCCAGCCACCCTTCCATCAGTCAGTATCAGTCAGCTGGGCCAGCCACCCTTCAGCCAGTCAGTATCAGTCAGCTGGGCCAGCCACCCTTCCAGTCAGTATCAGACAGCTGGGCCAGCCACCCTTCCAGTCAGTATCAGACAGCTGGGCCAGCCACCCTTCCAGTCAGTATCAGACAGCTGGGCCAGCCACCCTTCCAGTCAGTATCAGACAGCTGGGCCAGCCACCCTTCCAGTCAGTATCAGACAGCTGGGCCAGCCACCCTTCCAGTCAGTATCAGTCAGCTGGGCCAGCCACCCTTCAGTCAGTATCAGTCAGCTGGACCAGCCACCCTTCAGTCAGTATCAGTCAGCTGGGCCAGCCACCCTTCCATCAGTCAGTATCAGTCAGCTGGGCCAGCCACCCTTCCATCAGTCAGTATCAGTCAGCTGGGCCAGCCACCCTTCCATCAGTCAGTATCAGTCAGCTGGGCCAGCCACCCTTCCAGTCAGTATCAGACAGCCGGTGTTCTCGTTTTCTTGTAGCATACAACAAGCATGTAGGCTACTCTACTACATCATAACAATTCAAATGTACAAGTGGAGTAAGCTATGAACGTTAGAGCACTAAAATGGAATTCTATTTTACACAGTCAAGTTCAACAATATAGGCCTCCTACTGGGGTGCAACGGTAAAGCCGTTAACTACTTGATCTTGTGCAGTGCAAACACTTGCCCGGAAAAGTCAACCCTCGGCATCTATAGGGTTGAATTATAACACAAATTTGCCATCGAAAGTTTCCAATAGTTAACTCAACATCCAAGAGGAAAACAATTAGCTAGCTAGCAAGTCCAGCAAGGTTTGCAAGTAAGTAGGCTATGCACATTTGCAAGCAATGTGTGTGGATCGATTTGTTTGCCAGCCAATATATTATATGCTTTATTATTAACCGTTACCACATGCATTTGTCAGCTAAATTACGCTTTTATTCTGCATCACCCAACTCTCATTTACAATAAGTCTGGTTTATAATGAGGGGGATATAACTAGATAAACTGGAAGGAAACATCTCTTTTTCAGGACACTGTCTTTTCACAATTAATGAACATGCACCTGTGGAACTTTCATTAAGACACTAACTAGGCAATTAAGGTCACAGTTATGAAAACTTAGGACACTAAGAAGCCTTTCTATTGACTCTGAAAAACACCAAAAGAAAGTTGTCCAGGGTCCCTGCTCATCTGCGTGAACATGCCTTAGGCATGAGGACTGCAGATGTGGCAAGGGCAATAAATTGCAATGTCTGTACTGTGAGACACCTAAGACAGCGCTACAGGGAGACAGGATGGACAGCTGATCATCCCCACAGTGGCAGACCACGTGTAACAAAACCTGCACAGGATCGGAAAATCCAAACCTCACACCTGTGGAACAAGTAAAGGATGGCAACAACAACTGCCCGAGTTACACCAGGAACACACAATCCCTCCATCAGTACTCAGACTGTCCACAATAGGCTGAGAGAGGCTGGTCTGAGGGCTTGTAGGCCTGTTGTAAGACAGGTCCTCACCAGACATCACCGGCAACAACATCGCCTATGGGCACAAACCCACCGTCGCTGGACCAGACAGGACTGGCAAAAAGTGCTCTTCACTGACGAGTCGCAGTTTTGTCTCACCAGGGGTGATGGTCGGATTCGCGTTAATCGTTGAAGGAATGAGCGTTACACCGAGGCCTGTACTCTGGAGCGGGATCAATTTGGAGGTGGAGGGTCTGTCATGGTCTGGGGCGGTGTGTCACAGCATCATCGGACTGAGCATGTTGTCATTTTTATTTATTTATTTATTTAACCAGGTAGGCAAGTTGAGAACAAGTTCTCATTTACAACTGCGACAAGGCCAAGATAAAGCAAAGCAGTTCGACACATACAACAACAGAGTTACACATGGAATAAACACAACATAGTCAATAATACAGTAGAAAAAAGTCTACATACAATGTGAGCAAATGAGGTGAGATAAGGGAGGTAATGGCAAAAAAAGGCCATGGTGGCAAAGTAAATACAATATAGCAAGTAAAACACTGGAATGGTAGATTTGCAGTGAAAGAACGTGCAAGGTAGAGATAGAAATAATGGGGTGCAAAGGAGCAAAATAAATAAATACAGTAGGGGGAGAGGTAGTTGTTTGGGTTAAATTATAGATGGGCTATGTAGAGGTGCAGTAATCTGTGAGCTGCTCTAACAGCTGGTGCGTAAAGCTAGTGAGGGAGATAAGTGTTTCCAGTTTCAGAGATTTTTGTAGTTCGTTCCAGTCATTGGCAGCAGAGAACTGGAAGGAGAGGCGGACAAAGGAAGAATTGGTTTTGGGGGTGACCAGAGAGATATACCTGCTGTAGCGCGTGCTACAGGTGGGTGCTGCTATGGTGACCAGCGAGCTAAGATAAGGGGGGACTTTACCTAGCAGGGTCTTGTAGATGACCTGGAGCCAGTGGGTTTGGCGATGAGTATGAAGCGAGGGCCAGCCAACGAGAGAGCATTAACCCATGGAGGTCTGGATTTGGAGTCACACTCAAAATTAAAGTGGAAAACCACACTACAGGCTGATCCAACTTTGATGTAATGTCCTTAAAACAAGTCAAAATGAGGCTCAGTAGTGTGTGGCCTCCACGTGCCTGTATGACCTCCCTACAACGCCTGGGCATGCTCCTGATGAGGTGGCGGATGGTCTCCTGAGGGATCTCCTCCCAGACCTGGACTAAAGCATCCGCCAACTCCTGGACAGTCTGTGGTGCAACGTGGCGTTGGTGGATGGAGCGAGACATGATGTCCCAGATGTGCTCAATTGGATTCAGGTCTGGGGAACGGGTGGGCCAGTCCATAGCATCAATGCCTTCCTCTTGCAGGAACTGCTGACACACTCCAGCCACATGAGGTCTAGCATTGTCTTGCATTAGGAGGAACCCAGGGCCAACCGCACCAGCATATGGTCTCACAAGGGGTCTGAGGATCTCATCTCGGTACCTAATGGCAGTCAGGCTACCTCTGGCGAGCACATGGAGGGCTGTGCGGCCACCCAAAGAAATGCCACCCCACACCATGACTGACCCACCGCCAAACCGGTCATGCTGGAGGATGTTGCAGGTAGCAGAACGTTCTCCACGGCGTCTCCAGACTGTCACGTCTGTCACATGTGCTCAGTGTGAACCTGCTTTCATCTGTGAAGAGCATAGGGCGCCAGTGGCGAATTTGCCAATCTTTGTGTTCTCTGGCAAATGCCAAATGTCCTGCACGGCGTTGGGCTATAAGCACAACCCCCACCTGTGGACGTCAGGCCCTCAGAGTCTGTTTCTGACCGTTTGAGCAGACACATGCACATTTGTGGCCTGCTGGAGGTCATTTTGCAGAGCTCTGGCAGTGCTCCTCCTGCTCCTCCTTGCACAAAGGCGGAGGTAGCGGTCCTGCTGCTGGGTTGTTGCCCTCCTACAGCCTCCTCCACGTCTCCTGATGTACTGGCCTGTCTCCTGGTAGCGCCTCCATGCTCTGGACACTATGCTGACAGACACAGCAAACCTTCTTGCCACAGCTCGCATTGATGTGCCATCCTGGATGAGCTGCACTACCTGAGCAACTTGTGTGGGTTGTAGACTCAGTCTCATGCTACCACTAGAGTGAAAGCACCACCAGCATTCAAAAGTGACCAAAACATCAGCCAGGTAGCATAGGAACTGAGAAGTGGTCTGTGGTCACCACCTGCAGAACCACTCCTTTATTGGGGGTGTCTTGCTAATAGTGATGACATAAAAAATATGAAATAACACATACGGAATCATGTCGTAACCAAATCAAAATATATTTTATATTTGAGATTCTTCAAAGTAGCCACCCTTTGCCTTGATGACAGCTTTGCACTCTCTCAAACAGCTTCATGAGGTAGTCACCTGGAATGCTTTTCCAACAGTCTTGAAGTTCCCACATTTGCTGAGCACTTGTTGGCTGCTTTTCCTTCACTCTGCGGTCCAACTCATCCCAAATCATCTCAATTGGGTTGAGGTCTGGTGATTGTGGAGGCCAGGTTATCTGATGCAGAACTCCATCACTCTCCTTGGTCAAATAGCCCTTAGACAGCCTAGAGGTGTGTTTTGGGTCATTGTCCTGTTGAAAAACAAATGATCGTGGGACTAAGCGCACACCAGATGGGATGGCGTATAGCTACAGAATGCTGTGGTAGCCATGCTGGTTAGGTGTGCCTTGAATTCTAAATACCATCACACCACCTCCTCCATTCTTCACGGTGGGAACCACACATGTGGAGATCATCCGTTCACCTACGGAAAATCTCAAATTTGGACTCAGACCAAAAGGACAGATTTCCACCGGTCTAATGTCCATTGATCATGTTTCTTGGCCCAAGCAAGTCTCTTCTTATTATTGGCGTCCTTTAGTAGTGGTTTCTTTGCAGCAAATCGACCATGAACGCCTGAATCACAGTCTCCTCTGAACAGTTGATGTTGAAATGCATCTGTTACTTGAACTCTGAAGCATTTATTTGGGCTGCAATCTGAGTTGCAGTTAATTTAAGCTTTATTTAACCAGGAAAAGCCCATTGAGACCCAGAGTCTCTTTTTCAAGGGAGACCTGGCCAAGGCAGCAACACTCAATACATTACAGAAAAAAAAGAAAAAAAAAAGAGTCCCATCAAAATTTGAAATTAATTCAGTGGCACTAACATATCTAGATGAAGCATGGATTGTAGACTACTCCATGCCTCTGGTGCACAAGATGAGAAGCAGTCTAAAACTGTGAATGTTCTGGCGGCTTTAAGTAGCAACCACCTAGCAGACCGGGTATGGTGACTGCTGGTGGTGAAAGAGACCAGACTACAGAGGTAAAGAGGGAGTTTACCAAAAAGGGTTTTGGAGATAAACGCATACAAATGTAGCTTTCTGCGCATATAAAGTGAGGTGTAACCTACCATTTGGTACAAGGTGCAATGGTGGGTGAGTGACTTGGTATTTGTAATAAAAGAGCAAGGATGCATGATACACAGAGTCCAGTCTCTGTAAGACAGAGGCTGCATGCATATACAACACGTCACCATAATCAATTACAGAGAGAAAAGTGGCCTGAACAAGGTTCTTTCTAGCCATAATTGGGAAGCAAGCCTTATTACGAAAATAAAAACCCAATTTAAATTTAATCTTTCTCACAAGATTATCCATATGAACTTTAAAGGACAACTTGTCATCCAACCATATACAAAGGTATTTGTAGGATGACACTTGTTCAATGGATAAGCTACCAGATGTGACAATGCTAACCTTCTCTGTCTGAGTGCGAGCTCTGGTAAAGTTCATGAAATGTGTTTTTTTGTAGATTCAAGACCCGTTTGAGACCATAAAGGGAGGGCCTGCAGTAACTGAAAAGAAGTCAGGAGATCTTCAACAGCCTGAACCAGAGAAGGAGCACCTGAATATATGACTATCATCTGCATATAGATGCAACTTTGCTGGTTGCATCCCATTTCCCAAATCATTCATACAAATTTAGAACACCATAGGAGCTCAAATGGAACCCTGACAATGTCTGGGGCTGGTAACTCTAATGAACTTGTCCTCTGCAGCAGAGGTGATTCTGGGTATTCCTTTGCTGTGGCAGTCCTCATGAGAGCCAGTTTCATCATAGCGCTTGAAGGTTTTTGCGACTGCACTTGAAGAAACTTTCAATGTTACTGAAATGTTCTGGATTGACTGACCTTCATATCTTAAAGTAATGATGGACTGTTGTTTCTCTTTGCTTATCTGAGCTGTTCTTGCCATAATATGGACTTGGTCTTTTACCAAATAGGGATATCTTCTGTATGCGAACCCTACCTTGTCACAACACAACTGATTGGCTCAAACGCATTAAGGAAAGAAATTCCACAAATAAACTTTTAACAAGGCACACCTGTTAATTGAAATGCATTCCAGGTGACTACTTCATGAAGCTGATTGAGAGAATGCCAAGAGTGTGCAAAGCTGTCAAGGCAAAGGGTGGCTACTTTGATGAATCTCAAATATATTTAGATGTTTTTTTTTTAAAGTGGTTACTATATGATTCCATGTGTTATTTCATATTTTTGGTCTTCACTATTATTCTACAATGTAGAAAATAGTACAAAAAAACTAAAACTCTGGTATAGGTAGGTGTGTCCAAACTTTTGACTGGTACTGTATATTAAACCAGAAAAAAAGTGTAATTTTATTTGGGACTTACCGAGTCTGGCTTTAAAAGCTGCTACAGCCAGCCAGACGACCTTAAATAGCAGCGGTCATCAAGCCTCCTCTCCCCTGAGTAGGGTAGGGACACGGAAACACACAACTATGAACACAGTCATACACAGACAGAGCAGAGCTAGGGTGGCTCTCTGATGCTTGGCATTACGTCCGGCCGCCCTGGCCCACAGTGGATAACACAAACACATGCATGCCCAGGGCTGTGCGTCAATGGAGTGGGCTCAGCCACAGCTGGGAATCATTGACTGGAGCCGTTAGACTCAAACTGCCGACACACACAGGGCACGACACGTGCACATGATATGTATGAGTTCTAGGGCTGTTAAACAATTCCAACATGTTATCAAGTTTATCGCAGGATTTGACTAATCATGATCAATCGCAAATTCAGAATTAGCTCAAATTGACCTGTAATTTAAGATTATACAAAAAGCATTATAAGAATATTGACATCTTGATTTTGTCCAAAGAAAGTCAGCAAAAACAGGTACATTGACAAAGCACACTTTTTTTATACCTCAAAGTCAACTTGTTGTGACATTGCATCGTTTTTAGCTGTATAGATTGTATATAGTAGATATGTATTTGATGTTCAGTGTATTTTTAATGTTTTTTTGCAACAAAAAAAATGTATATTACAAAAAGTTAACTTGAGTTAATTGATTAACTCCGACAACCCAGATCAGTTCATGTGTGTAGACAGAGACTCACCCATGAAGGATCCAGCGCTGCAGATGAGGCTGAAGAAGCAGCTTTCTGGAGGAAGAGTCCCACATTTACTGTAGAAGGAAACAGGACAACAACGCAGTTCAAAAGACCAATTAGATTACGGGCAACAACAAAAAAAATCAGACAGTGTCTCTGTGTGTGTCAGCCTTTTCTCAATTGGGTAAAAGTCTGTCCTCTCCTCAACTCCTCCGTCCTCCTCTCATCTGTGACACGAAAACAGATAAGTGTTCGACATATGTTGGAGTGTCAATTTCTTAACAGGTGAACAAAGGAGTTTGCTCATCTCCTCGATTGCCTTTTACAACATTTGATGCATTTTGCAATTCCATCTACAGTGCCTCAGACAAGTCTTCCGAGTGGTGCAGCAGTCTAAGGCACTGCAACTCAGTGTTAGAGGCGTCACTACAGACACCCTGGTTCGAATCCAGGCTGTATCACAACCGGCCGTGATTGAGAGTCCCATGGGGCGGCGCACAATTGGCCCAGTGTCGTCCGGGTTTCGCCGGTGTTGGCCATCATTGTAAATAAGAATTAGTTCTTAACTGACTTGCTTAGTTAAATAAAGATGAAAATATACAAATCAGATCCCTTGACTTTTCCCTCATCAATCTACACACAACACCCCATAATGACAAAGCAAAAACATTTAGACGTATTTGCAAATTTATTAAAAAAACTGAAAAGTATTCAGACCCTTTACTCAGTTCTTTGTTGCTGCACCTTGGCAGCAATTCTTCAAGTCTTCTTGGGTATGACGCTACAAGCTTGGCACACCTGTATTTGGGGAGTTTCTCCCATTCTTCTTTGCAGATCCACTCAAGCTCTGTCAGGTTGGATGGGGAGCGTTGCTGCACAGCTATTTTCAGGTCTCTCCAAAGATGTTCAAATCGGGTTCACATCCAGGCTCTGGCTGGGCCAATCAAGGACATTCAGAGACTTGTCCTGAAGCCACTTCTGCGTTGTCTTGGCTGTGTGCTTAAGGTCGTTGTCTTGTTGGAAGGTGAACCTTCACCCCTGTCTGTGGCCCTGAGCGCTCTGGAGAAAGTTTTCATCAAGGATCTCTCTGTACTTTGCTCCATTCATATTTCCCTCGATCCGGACTAGTCTCCCAGTCCCTGGCTCTGAAAAACATCCCCACAGCCTGATTCTCCCACCACCATGCATTACCGTAGGGATAGTGCCAGGTTTCATCCAGATGTGACACTTGGCATTCAGGCCAAAGAGTTCAATCTTGGTTTCATCAGACTTGAGAATCTTGTTTCTCATGTTCTGGAGAGTCTTTAGGTGCCTTTTGGCAAACTGAGGGAGTGGCTTCCATCTGGCCACTCTACCATAAATGCCTGATTGGTGGAGTGCTGTAGAGATAGTTGTCCTTCTGGAAGGTTCTCCCATCTCCAGAAGGGAACTCATGAGCTCTGTCAGAGTGACCATCAGTTCTTGGTCACCTCCCTGACCAAAGCCCTTCTCCCTCATTTGCTTATTTCGGCCAGGTGGCCAACTCTAGGAAGAGTTTTTTCCATTTAAGAATTTTTTTGCTTTGTCATTATGGGGTATTGTGTGTAGATTTCTGAAGATTTTTTTTTTATTTAATACATTTTAGAATAAGGTTGTGACGTAACAAAATGTGGAAAAGGTCAAGGCGTCTGAATACTTTACAAAGGCACTGTATGTAAACACTTGATGAAACAAGGAGAGTAATTTGTTTGTTTCCTCGCCTCATCTTCTCAATTACCTTTGACCTTTTTCCAAAAGAGGCAAGGAGGAGGATGGAGGAAAGGATGGGAGGAATCAGGCAGCTCCATTTGGGAAAAGGTCAGAGTGTCCTTCTCTGCTATAACATAGCATTTGACCTTTCACCTACTCTCCGACCCTTCCTAGAAAAGGTGAAGGGGGAAACCAGCTCTTGTCGGGGTGAGGCAATCAGTCATAATACCTGCCTGCGAGCTTCCACCTGTCTGCCTGGTCCCGTCTCCTGTTAAGACCAAGCCCTCTCAGCTGACTGGACCTCACCACTGTCTCAGAGACACACACTAAAAAGCAAGCAAGCGCACACACCCAACCCTTTCTCTCATTCACAGGTCGATTATAGAACCATGAAACAGTAATTGCAACTTCTAGAGGTAGGAGCCAGTTATCCTGTAAGCTTTTTCAATACCATATAATATATTTGGTCACAATTTCTATAGAAACCATATATTTACATTCCTTAACGGTTCTCTGAAGTTGAAAGCTCTGGGGATGGGAGAGGCTAAACAAAGCACACGTCTCTTAATTATCTCAACCCCCATCGGAAAACTGACTCCTCTTTTCTGGGGAATTCCTGTGTGTGTGCTTTTTAGTGTGTGTGTGTTCCACGCACACACAAATCTGAGCCGTCAGTTATTTTAAGAAACAGGAATCACACACGCATACGCAGACACACACACCGGAACCGAGAGAAACAGAGAGCGACAGAGGAAGATAGTGACAGTGATACAGAAAGGAAAGGAGACAGAGGGAGAAAGAATGAGGAAAGGAAAGGGGTGGTGACATGAAAGCGAGAAAGAGGGGTAGAGAGCTATATAACAAAGAAGAAAACAGCAAAAACATATAGACTACCATTCAATGGTTTAGAGTCACTTAGAAATGTCCTTATTTTTGAAAGGTACATTTTTTGTCCATTAACATAAAATTGATCAGAAATACAGTGTAGACATAGTTAATGTTGTAAATGACTATTGTAGCTGGAAATGGCAGATTTTTTTTATGGAATATCTACATATGAGTAGAGAGGCCCATTATCAGCAGCCATCACTCCTGTGTTCCAATGGCACGTTGTTAGCTAATCCAAGTTTAACATTTAAAAAAAGGATAACTGATCATTAGAAAACCCTTTTGCAATTATGTTAGCACAGCTAAAATCTATTGTTCTTCTGATTAAAGAAGCAATAAAACTGGCCTTCAAAACACCAGTCTCTACGTCAACAGTGAAGAAAGAGGATGCTGGCCTTCGAGGCAGCGTTGCAAAGAAAAAGCCATCTCATAGTTCTTTTTATTGGCCAGTCTGAGAGATGGATTTTTCTCTGCAACTGCCTAGAAGGCCAGCATCCCGGAGTTGCCTCTTCACTGTTGACATTGAGACTGGCGTTTTGCAAGTACTAGTTAATGAAGCTGCCAGTTGAGGACTTGTGAGGGGTCCATTTCTCAAACTAGACACTAATGTACTTGTCCTCTTACTCAGTTGTCCACCGGGGCCTCCCACTCTTTCGATTCTGATTAGAGACAGTTTGCGCTGTTCTGTGAATTGAGTACTACACAGCGTTGTACGAGATCTTCTGTTTCTTGGCAATTTCTCGCATTGAATAGCCTTAATTTCTCAGAACAAGAATAGACTGACAAATTTCAGAAGAAAGTTAATTGTTTCTGGCCATTTTAAGTCTAATCAAACCCATAAATGCTGATGATCCAGATTCTCAACTAGTCTAAAGAAGCCCAGTTTTATGCTTTGTTAAAAATCAGCACAACAGTTTTCAGCTGTGCTAACATAACATAATTGCAAAAGGGTTTTCTAATGATCAATTAGCCTTTTAAAATTATAAACTTGGATTTGCTAACAACGTACCATTGGAACGCAGGACTGATGGTTGCTGATAATGGGCCTCTGCACGCCTATGTTGATATTCCATAAATTTAAATGTAAAAAATTTGCCGTTTCCAGCTACAATAGTCATTTACAACATTAACAATGTCTATGTATTTATGATCAATTTGATGTTATTTAAAATATATATATATATTAAAAAGTGCTTTTCTTTCAAAAACAAGGAAATTTCAAAGTGACCCAAAACTTTTGAGTGCTAGTTTACATGATCAAATACAAAATCTTAGAATCAACTATTAAATACTACTAAAACCCACTGGATTCTCCAATGATACTGAATGAACTACAGGACAAAATACAACACTTCAACTCAAAAAGGCATGTGGAGTTGATGGTATCCTAAATTAAATTATAAAATATACAGACCACAAATTCAAATTGGCTATACTCTAACCTCATCCTCAGCTCTGGGATATTCACCAATATTTGGAACCAGGGACTGATCACCCCAATCCACAAAAGTAGAGACAAATTTGACCCCAATAACTACCGTGGGATATGCGTCAACAGCAACCTTGGGAAAATTCTCTGCATGATCATTAACAGCAGACTTGTACATTTCCTCAGTGAAAACAATGTACTTAGCAAATGCCAAATTGGCTTTTTACCAAATTACCGTACAACAGACCACGTATTCACCCTGCACACGAATTACCAAGCAAACAAGCTTCGACTCAATTTGGCACGAGGGCCTGCTATACAAAATGATGGAAACTGGTGTTGGAGGAAAAACACACAACATAAAATCCACGTATACAAACTAGAGGTCGCCCGATTATAATTTTTCAAAGCCGATGCCGATTATTGGAGGACCAAAAAAAGCCGATACAAATTAAACAATCGTCCGATTAATCGGTAATAATGACAATTACAACAATACTGAATGAACACTTATTTTAACTTAATATAATACATAAATAAAAATCCATTTAGCCTCAAATTAATAATGAAACATGTTCAATTTGGTTTAAATAATGCAAAAACACAGTGTTTGAGAAGTAAAAGTGCAATATGTGCCAGAACATGAGAACATATGAAAGCTGGTGGTTCCTTTTAACATGAGACTTCAATATTCCAAGGTAAGAGGTTTTAGGTTGTAGTTAATATAGTAATTTATAGGACTATTTCGCTCTATACCATTTGTATTTCATATACCTTTGACTATTGGATGTTCTTTTTGGCACTATAGTATTGCCAGTATAACAGTATAGCTTCCGTCCTTCTCCTCGCCCCTACCTGGGCTCGAACCAGGAACACATACAACAGCCACGAAGCATCGTTACCCATCGCTCCACAAAGCCGTGGCCCTTGCAGAGCAAGGGGAACAACTACTCCAAGTCTCAGAGAGAGTGACGTTTGAAACGCTATTAGTGCGCACCCCGCTAACTAGCTAGCCATTTCACATCGGTTACACCAGCCTAATCTCGGGAGTTGATAGGCTTGAAGTCATAAACAGCTCAATGCCTGAAACACAGCGAATAGCTGCTGGCAAAATGCACGAAAGTGCTGTTTGACTATCAAATCATAGACTTAATTATAACATAATAACACACAGAAATACGAGCCTTTGGTCATTAATATGGTCGAATCCGGAAACTATAATTTCGAAAACAAAACGTTTCAGTGAAATACGGAACCGTTACGTATTTTATCTAACGGGTGGCATCCCTAAGTCTAAATATTGCTATTACATTTGTCATGACATTGGCCTGGGTGGTAGGTTTATGACAGTCATAAATACGTCTTACCCCCTTTTTCCTCGCTCTACCATACTGATGTTACATTTGCCAAACCCTTGGTTAACATAGAGATTCTGGGAACATCAGAAGGTGGGGGGAAATGGACTATATTCTGGTAATCCAAACAATTGAACATATGCAGTGGTACTTAATGAATATGTCAGTTCGGTTGTCATCTGAGACATTCTCATCAATGATAAGATGACAAACTCTACAGTGGAAAGTCTACACATCAGAGTTCACATGGAATTGTTCAATTTAAATGTTTGAATATGAAATTATTTGTGATGGGATGAAATGTGATTTTAGCTTCTAAAATGTGAGATTTGGGTTTTCATAAGGTAGGGCTCTGCTCAAATCAGTGGCGCGCCCCTGTGAAGGGACATGGGCTATAAAACTTTTCAAACACTCCCTCCTCTACCTTCCTATATAAGCCCTTTGACGACAATATAACCTCCTGTTCCGAGGACGACGGTCCCATGTCAGAATGGTTCAGATAATAACAGAACAAAGCCAACATCAGCGTGAGCTTTGGTTGCGAATGGTATGAACTTTGAACTCTTATTCACTACAGAAGTGATACCTCCTAGCCGTTGAGTTAGCAACAGCAGATGCAAACAAGGGTTAGGAAGGAACAGACAGAGTATGCCGTCTATCACTCAACGACTTTACTACAACGTATCCAATTGACAACCAGAGGACATTCTTCAAAGAACTCAGTTGGGCAACACGGCCTTCCATCTACCACCAACCTACCGAAGCACAGCTCAGAGTAAATATTTATTGCATTTTCCTTTTCCAAATGGGTGGTAATTTAGAATGCATAAGATACTGTGTTTACGATAGCACAGCTTCGCCCTTTTGTTCCTCAGTCTTCCCGCTCTTTCACTCAAACCAAGCCCCTTTTCTTTTGTGTAACCAGCTGTCATATCTGTTCCGCCCGCTAGGGACATTTTCCTTTATGATGTCATTTGTAATCAAGTTATGATTTAATTATGTGTATGTGTAATTAGTTAGGTATTTAGTAAATAAATAATTAAACCAAATTTTGTATTGATGGTTCAACTTGTTAGCCAGGGTTCGTGCAGATAACCAAGAATTTACAACTTTCAGATGAGATTGAATTAAGATGACAATTAATATGGACTGCTATTGCTGTAAAATATTACTAGGTCTTTAAGAGTTTATTCGGAAGATAACAGCTCTATAAATATTATTTTGTGGTGCCCGACTCTCTAGTTAATTACATTTACATGATTAGCTCAATCAGGTAATATTAATTACGGATAAATTATTTTATAGAATAGCATGTCATATCACTTAATCCGGCATAGCCAAAAACACGACACATTGTACAACCTTCAATGTAAAGTCATAATAACGTAAAATTACGTAATTACGTAAAATTCGGGCAAATTAGTTTGCAACGAGCCAGGCGGCCCAAACAATTGCATATAACCTGACATCAATGAACGCAAAATAAATGACAATTTCACCTGGTTAATATTGCCTGCTAACCTGGATTTCTTTTAGCTAAATATGTAGGTTTACAAATATATACTTCTGTGTATTGATTTTAAGAAAGGCATTGGTGTTTATGGTTAGGTACAGTCGTGCAACGATTGTGCTTTTTTCGCAAATGAGCTTTTGTTAAATCATCCCCCTGCGTTGCATCGATTATATGCAACGCAGGACATGCTAGATAAGCTAGTAATATCATCAACCATGTGTAGTTAACTAGTGATTATGATTGATTGTTTTTATAAGATAAGTTTAATGCTAGCTAGCAACTTACCTTGGATTACTGCATTTGTGTAACAGGCAGGCTCCTCGTGGAGCGGCAGGTGGTTAGAGCGTTGGACTAGTTAACTAAGGTTGCAAGATTGAATCCCCGAGCTGACAAAAAAATCTGTCGTTCTGCCCTGAAAAGATTTCCGATTGTTATGAAAACTTGAAAATCGGCCCAAATTAATTGGTCAACCTCTAATACAAACAACAAGTGTGCGGTTAAAATTGGCAACAACAAAAAAACACAGGGCCAGGGGGTGACAGGGATGCAGCTTAAGCCCCACCCTCTTAATTAAACATATATAGATCAACGAATTGGCGAGGGCACTAGAACAGTCTGCAGCACCCGGCCTCAACCTACTAGAATTTGAAGTCAAATGTCTATTTGCTGATGATCTGGTGCTTCTGTCCCCAACCAAGGAGGGCCGACAGCAACACATAGATGTTCTGCACAGATTGTAAGATCTGGGCCCTGACAGTAAATCTCAGTAAGACAAAAAAAGAATTTGTTCTAAAAAAGGTCCAGTTCCCAGGAATACAAATTCCATCTAGACATCATTGCCTTAGAGCTAAAAAATACACTGCTCAAAAAAATAAAGGGAACACTAAAATAACACATCCTAGATCTGAATGAATGAAATATTCTTATTAAATACCTTTTTCTTTACATAGTTGAATGTATTGACAACAAAATCACACAAATTATCAATGGAAATCAAATTTATCAACCCATGGAGGTCTGGATTTGGAGTCACACTCAAAATTAAAGTGGAAAACCACACTACAGGCTGATCCAACTTTGATGTAATGTCCTTAAAACAAGTCAAAATGAGGCTCAGTAGTGTGTGTGGCCTCCACGTGCCTGTATGACCTCCCTACAACGCCTGGGCATGCTCCTGATGATGGTCTCCTGAGGGATCTCCTCCCAGACCTGGACTAAAGCATCCGCCAACTCCTGGACAGTCTGTGGTGCAACGTGGCGTTGGTGGATGGAGCGAGACATGATGTCCCAGATGTGCTCAATTGGATTCAGGTCTGGGGATCGGGCGGGCCAGTCCATAGCATCAATGCCTTCCTCTTGCAGGAACTGCTGACACACTCCAGCCACATGAGGTCTAGCATTTTCTTGCATTAGGAGGAACCCAGGGCCAACCGCACCAGCATATGGTCTCACAATGGGTCTGAGGATCTCATCTCGGTACCTAATGGCAGTCAGGCTACCTCAGGCGAGCACATGGAGGGCTGTGCGGCCCCCCAAAGAAATGCCACCCCACACCATGACTGACCCACCGCCAAACCGGTCAGGCTGGAGGATGTTGCAGGCAGCATAACGTTCTCCATGGCGTCTCCAGACTCTGTCACGTGCTCAGTGTTAACCTGCTTTCATCTGTGAAGAGCACAGGGCATCAGTGGCGAATTTGCCAATCTTGGTGTTCTCTGGCAAATACCAAACGTCCTGCACGGTGTTGGGCTGTAAGCACAACCCCCGCCTGTGGACGTCGGGCCCTCATACCACCCTCATGGAGTCTGTTTCTGACCGTTTGAGCAGACACATGCACATTTGTGACCTGCTGGAGGTCATTTTGCAGGGCTCTGGCAGTGCTCCTCCTTCTCCTTCCTTGCACAAAAGCGGAGGTAGCGGTCCTGCTGCTGGGTTGTTGCCCTCCTACGGCCTCCTCCACGTCTCCTGATGTACTGGCCTGTCTCCTGGTAACGCTTCCATGCTCTGGACACTACGCTTACAGACACAGCAAACCTTCTTGCCACAGCTCGCATTGATGTGCCATCCTGGATGAGCTGCACTACCTGAGCCACTTGTGTGGGTTGTAGACTCAGTCTCATGCTACCACTAGAGTGAAAGCACCACCAGCATTTAAAAGTGACCAAAACATCAGCCAGGAAGCATAGGAACTGAGAAGTGGTCTGTGGTCACCACCTGCAGAACCACTCCTTTATTAGGGGTGTCTTGTTAATTGCCTATAATTTCCACCTGTTGTCTATTCCATTTGCACAACAGCATGTGAAATGTATTGTCAATCAGTGTAGCTTCCTAAGTGGACAGCTTGATTTCACAGAACTGTGATTGACTTGGAGTTACATTGTGTTTAAGTGTTCGCTTTATTTTTTTGAGCAGTGTACTTGAAGCAGTTAAACACATTGCTCTTTTTGGTTGTGAGGTCTGGGATCCGCCCACCAACCAAAAATTCACAAAATTGAGCCCCCTAAGCAAGATGGTCCTGGGGTTTTGTCAAACAGACCCCACAGAGCCAAAGGAAAGCAACACAATTAGACCGAAGGTTACCTTTGTAACCACGGTTATGCGAGCTATTTGGATCACTCCAATATATTGGTATCCCTCCGCGGCGGAGGGATACATCCGAGGTGAGGATTTACAGATTTACTCCTGTGAACACCTGGGTCACGGCTGGGGCCCGCCCCTATATAGAGACCCCATGGCCGCGATACACATTCTCTACATCATTTTTGATGCGCCTCTAGCACCGTAGAGGATTGATCCAAATAGCTCACATAACCGTGGTTACAAAAGTAACCTTTTATGTTTCACTATATTGAATCACTCCAATATATTGGTATACCCGTACCAGATTAGTTGGCGCTAGAGGGACCTAGCCAGCCAGAGGCGAAGTCCCACCACGGGACCGAGATGCAGGGGTCGTCAATGTGGAAGGGGGGATCCCGGCACAGTCCCCGGAAGGGGAGACGACGCACAAGACCGCTGAACCGACCGCAGAGAGAGCTGCCACATTTACCCGATAGTACCAAGCAAAGGTGCAAGAGGACGCCCAGCTGGCCGCAGCACTTTTATCAGCGAGGGGCACTCCTCTCAGTAGAGTCCAGGACGCAGTCACACCTCGTGTTGAATGGTCCACCACAGATCCCAGCACTGGCCTGCCAGCCAGGCGGTATGCTGTCGTAATCATTTCCACGGTCCAGTGAGAGCCTCTGCTTTGATAGCCCAGCACTCGCTCACCATAGCAGACAAAGAGCTGGTCTGTTGGTCTCACTGACCGTGTCTGCTCCACATAGGCAGCCAGTGCCCTCACAGGTCACAGCATGCCGGATGGAGGCCCAGACTCCCCCACAACTGCCGGGGGGTCGTAAGAAGACAGGATCAAAGGGATGTTCACATGCCTGTCCGACAGAACCTTCGGGAGGAATGAAGGGTTGGGGCGGGGAGATATACTCCTCCCCCCGCGGTCCACCCGGTAGCACTCAGAACTTACTGGAAGAGCATGGAGCTCACCCACCATCTTCATGGAAGTAATCGCTACCAAGAAAGCCACCTTCATAGAGCGATGTTTCAGGGAGGTAGACTCCAACGGTTCTCAGCTCGCCATTGAGCGGGTCCTAGCTGGACGCAGGAGACGAACCCCCTTCATAAACCTGGAGACCAAGGGATGGCGCCCCACTGGCCTGTCCATCCACCCCACATGGCAGGCAGATATAGCAGCCAAATACCCTCAGTGTAGAGGCTGTCAAGCCCTCCAAGTGAGACTGCAGGTATTGGAGGACATACTGCACCCCGCATGACCCGGGCACAACCTCAATACCAGTGCACCATGAGCAGAACAACCACCAGTGGAACAGACATGCCACGGTTGTAGCCGGGTGCCATTGTATTCTGCATGGTGTTCATTACACCCTCCTGTAGTCCTAACATGAACCATTGGTGCCGTTCAGTGGCCACGCCCATAGACTGAGGCGGTGGCCACGCCCATAGACTGATGCGGTGCGGCCTCGGATGCCACAGAGTTCCCCCCCGGCCTGAGACAGCAGGTCCAGCCCGGGCCAATCGTGAGCCAGAGCATCCAAGCCCAGAGGCCCTGGTGGCTCCAACATGGAGTACCACAAGGTGCAGAGCGCATTGTCCAGGAAGGCAAACAGGTTCACCTGCGACCTCCTGAACTTGTCCACAAACCTGTGGATGTAGACTTCAGTCCCAAGGTGGCGGGCCCTCCCTCGAGAGCATATCCACTGCCACATTCAGGATGCCGGGTACGTGTACTGTGCGTAGAGATGCTAGACGTCCCTGAGCCCAGAGAAGGAGCTCTCGTGCCATAAGTCCACCCCGATGTTTGATGGACAGCACCACAGTGGTGGCTTACGTTCTCACCAGGAACGACTGCAGGGCCAATAGTACAGCTCGGAGCTCTAGTGTGTTGATGTGCCTGCCGCTCCAAGGGAGTAACCAACAGCCGCTGGCCGACCTGCCCTTGGTCACACCCCCCCAGCTGATCTGGGAAGCGTCTGTGCTGGCCACCTCCCGGCGGCACATCCTCAGCATCTCCACCCCACCTGAGAGAAAGGAGTGACAGAGACACCTCAACAATGCCCTGAAGTACTGTGCGGTCACCCGCAGCTGGCGGTGGCGCTTCGGGTGCAGCGGGTGGGAGTTGAACCACCGTTGAAGAGGCCGGAGATGGAGCAGGTCCAGGGGAAATCAACAACGAGGCCGCCGTCAGCAAGCCCAACAGGCATTGGCAGGTTAGGACAGATTACGATCCGCCCCTGCCGAAAGTGGTCGGGGCAAGATAAGATTGCCTGAACCCTTCTGGAGGGCAGGCATGCTCTCATGAGGACAGAGTCCAGTTCCATGCCAATCAAGGCCACCCTCTGGGTTGGCATCAGACTCCTCGTCATTTACAGTAATGCCCAGCCCGCCGATATGGATCAGGAGCATGTCTCTGTCTGACAGGACCTGGATCCTGGTTGATGCACAAGTCAACCAATCGTTCAGGTAATTGAGGATCAACAACCCCTCGGGATGTGAGAGGTGCCAGGAGTGTCCATGCACTTTGGGAAAGTGCGGGGTGCCAAGGAGAGGCTGAAGGGAAGAACCATGTATTCGTAAGACCTCCCTTCGAAAGCGAATCGGAGGTACTGCCAATGAGCTGGGTGAACAGGAACATGGAAATATGCATCCCTCAGGTCCAGTGTCACAAACCACTGGATACAGCCTACAATATGCAGGCTGGGGACAGCATGTGGAACCTCAGTACCTTTAGGTACCCATTGAGTTTGCAGAGGTCCAGAATCAGTCGAAACCCTCTCTCTTTTTGGGACCACAAAATAAGTGGAGTAGAACCTACCTAGAAGTTCTGAACTCTCGATCCTGCGGATGGCACCCTTGTCCAGGAATGAAGAGATCTCCAGCTGCAGGGTTTTCTTCAAGGGGTCAGCCACTGTGGTAACACGAAGGCCCCTGAAGGACGGGGGCCGGCATCATAATTAGAGTCGGTACCCCTCAAGCATTGTGGACAACACTCATGGGGACTGCACACACTCCTCCCACTTAGCCCTCAGACCAGGAGAAGCGGCCGAGGCTGGGGAAGGGTGTGTCAGGGGTCCTGCCAGGGCCCGCCTTTTCTTTGGCGCCCCGAACAACTTGGGCCCCCAGGCACGTCCCTATGGCGGTTGACAGGTTGTTCCACCGCACGCTGTACCCTCCCTGCTGTCATTCCTCAGCATGAGGCGATGGGGCTGGAGGGAGGCGATGGTCTGTCTGCCTTGGACCCGGAGCCTGAGGTGGTGGCATGAACTGTATCAGGGTCTCCCAGTCCATCCGAAACTTATCGGTCTGCTCCAGAATGTCATTAACCCCTGTGGTGATGGGGAGAGTGGCAAATGTGCAATGGTGAGCAGCTGGCAGATGGAATTGGGCCAGCCAGAGGTGGCGCCAGGAGGTAACCACCTGCGCCATGGCCCATCCGTTGGAGCGGGCCACAACTCTGGTACAGGGAAAGCAGACGAGACCTCTCCATCGCTTCCCGGAGGAGATCTTCTGTTTCCCCCCGCAGCCGGGGCAACAGAGTCTGCAGATAGGCCTGCAGCAGCATGGCCGCATTGGTAAGGTGGCCAAGAGAGCAGAGGGACCCATATGTGGCTTTCAAGTCCGCATCAAATACTCTGGTGGTCCTGGCTTCAGTCGCAGGTTCCGCACTATAATCTCCTGGGTCGGGAGGACCATGGCAGCTATCATGGTGTCCATGGTCGGG
The DNA here is from genome assembly GCF_018296145.1 of Oncorhynchus tshawytscha. Taxonomy (NCBI): domain Eukaryota; kingdom Metazoa; phylum Chordata; class Actinopteri; order Salmoniformes; family Salmonidae; genus Oncorhynchus; species Oncorhynchus tshawytscha. The sequence continues at coordinate 26,621,341 of NC_056444.1, forward strand.
TAATCCCGGAGGCCGAGTGACTCTGAACCCGCCACATAACTCCATGGTCCAGTCTCTGATGTGAGTCAGAAGTGCCCCTGGCAGAGGCCCAGCGCTCCTGCAAGACCTCCCGGAACTCAGCAGAGATGGGGACAGATGGAGTCATCACTGTCCACCAGTTTGATGTCCAGTGCAATGGCTACCCAAGTGAGTAGGCCCCTCATAGCCTCGATCCGCTGGGGACGATGAAGCCCCACCGCCAGCTTCTGATGGCCTGTCAGCCTGGTAGCCCCGCTCACGGTGGTGAACAGTGCCAGCATCGTCCCCCAGGAACAGCCTATCACTGGCCAACAGGGAACAGCTGTTGTTGCCATCGAAGCTATCAACCTTCTGATGCAGGGCATGCGCCCTCCGTTCAAGGTGATATCAGCAGTTTGACTCCTGCCCTCATCCAGGACTGGCAGCAGATGGGCTCTGCCTGCGGTGGCTCCAGGCACACTTCCTGGGAGGGGATCTGGGCCCAGTAGAGGGACTAACGACTCGTTGGCACACCACTCCTGAGGGAGGGAGCTCGTGCCCAGCCTGAGTGCGTGCCTGGCCGACCCACTCTCGCATGGCCTCCAATTTTGCCAGGTTTAGGCGTTCTGAGAACACCACACAAAACAGGCATCCAGTAGGGTGCTCCACAGCCCTCTCCACATGGCTCAAACCCAGGCAGCGCATACACGAGGTATGCAGATCTCCAGGGGGGATGCCACCATCACACCTGTCAAAGGGAAGCCATAAGCTCAGCCAAGCCAGCAAGGCCACGGAGCATGGGGTCAAACACCCTGGGAGAGCTTATGTCGTGACCCGCTTGGAGGAATAGGAACCCGGTGAGGGATAAATTACCCAGTACCTCTGCAAAAAACTGGGAAAAACTGGAAAAAAAAAACCTTGTAGGGTAATTAGCAGAGACAGCATGTTAAGCAATTCACAACACACACAGAACAAGCCAGTCGACAAGTTGTGTAAGGTAAATACAGTTTGTGGCAGCAAGAGCCACCAATATATTAAAGGATGCACACAGAGTCGTAGTGTATCGCTAACCAAACACAAGCACGACAAACCATGCGCTTAAGACACAGGCGTGAGTTTACTTCCACACAAGATATTACACTTACCAGTGACTTACCAAGCACACTTCAGAAAGTTTGTACTGCCGAGAAAATGAAAGTGTGTGTGTCGCGGCCATGGCGGCGGACCCCAGCCGAGATACTGGTGTACAGGAGAGTAAATCTAAATCCTCACCTCGGATGTATCCCTCCGCTGTGGAGTGATCCAATATAGTGAAACATCACCAACCAAATCATCTGGCCCTTCTTTGGACACTTAACTAATCTCCAAACTAGCTTCAATGCCATACAACACTCCTTCCGTGCAACTGCTCTTAAAACCTGTTAAAGATAGGGCTGATTACTGCCCCCTTTGGAGGAATTGCGTGCCCATAGTAAACAGAAAAAACATCTGTCAAAAATTGCTAATATATGCATATAAAAATTATTATTGAATAGAAAACACTCTAAAGCTTCTAAAACCGTTTAAATTATGTCTCTATGTAAAGCAGAACTCTCAGGGCACTAATTCTCCCAAACTCTCTCTTGTCATCATAAAAGTTGGCCCAACTTTGACGTCATCGCCCCCACCCTTCCCAAGCACCTACAGTCCTGGGAACAGTTTCTATGTCTTCAGCGCGATGTCTGCTTTCAATGGGGCTTCTCATTGTGAGAATCGCGCGCTCACGAGAGTTTTGGCGGTCCGAAACCTTTCGGTCACGCGAAAAAACAGGTTACTCATGCGCGCTCTGCTCGGGTGATGTCTTTCTTCCAAGATTGATTAAACGACGCGTGTGTTTCTGATCGTCCTCAGGATTGCTGTGAACCTAGATAACATGCTAACGCTGTGTTCTGAACATAGTTTGACAAGTTTAGTCGACATATAATATGTAATTTCGACGTTTTGGTGCGCATCCACTCGACTTTTTGGCCGCATTTCAACCGGAATATGTCGTGTTTGATCACCGAAAGACACAGACTTCCAAACTAAAGCTGTTTTTGGTAAGTATAAACCCTTCCACGTCTTCTGATGGAAGAACAGCAAAGGTAAGGGAATATTTATGTGTTTATTATGGGTTTCTGTGGACTCCGAAGTAGAGGAGCCATAATGCTAATTTCTGAGCGCCGTCTCATATTATTACATAGTGAACGAAATCTGTAACGTTAAAAATAAATGTAACACATCGATTGCATTTAGAAGAAGTGTATCTTTCTATATATATGTAGAACATGCATATTTAGTGTAAGTTTATAATGTGTATTCCTTGTTAGCTGACGGCATCTGCCGGAGCTATCGCATTTCTCTGGACATTCGAGTAGCATTTTCTGAACAATGCGTCATTGTAAACAGAGATTTATGGATATATATAGCATATTATTGAAAAAAACATAAATGTACTGTGTAACATGTTATATTACTGTCATCTGATGAAGATTTCAAAAGGTTAGTGAAATTATTTTTCTTTTAATCCTGCGTTTGGTGATTGCATATTTTGTTCAATTTGGCTATGGAAATTAGCTGTGTCTTCGGTGTGTCTTCGGTGGTGGTTTGACATAAATATGTGCTATGTTTTCGCCGTAAAACATTTTAGAAATCTGACTTGCTGGGTAGATAAACAAGTTGTTTATCTTTCATTTGAGCTATTGGACTTGTTAATGTGTGGAGGTTAAATATTTTTAAGAATATTTTTTGCGTTCCATGCGCCACATTCCAGCTGACGGTGGGAGGGCCGGTTCCCAATTGGGACTCAAGATCCTTAACACGGTCACTAGTAGAACCAAATGCATGCTTTTCAACCGTTCACTGCCTGCACCACTACTCTGGACGGTTCTGACTTAGAATATGTGGACAACTACCTAGGTCTCTGGCAAGACTGTAAACTCTCCTTCCAGACTCGTATCAAACATCTCCAATCCAATATGAAATCTAGAATCGGCTTCCTATTTTAAGCAACAAAGCATCCTTCACTCACGCCGCCAAACATACTCACAAAACGGACTATCCTACCAATCCGACTTTGGTGATGTCATTTACAAAATAGCTTCCAATACTCTACTTAGTAAACTGAATGCAGCCTATCACAGTGCCATCCGTTTTGTCACCAAAGCCCCATACACCACTGCAACCTGTATGCTCTAGTCGGCTGGCCCTCACTACATATTCATTGCAAGACCCACTGGCTCCAAGTCATCTATAAGTCTATGCTAGGTAAAGCTCCGCCTTAGCTTATTGGTCACGATAACAACACCCACCCGTAGCACGCGCTCCAGAAGGTATATCTCACTGGTCATCTCCAAAGCAAACAACTCCTTTGGCCGCCTTTCCTTCCAGTTCTGTGCTGCCAATGACTGGAATGAATTGCAAAAATCGCTGAAGCCTTATATTTCCCTCACTAACTTTAAACATCAGCTATCAGAGCAGCTAACCGATCGCTGCAGCTGTACATAGCCCATCTGTAAATAGCACATCTAATCTACCTACCTCATCCCCATTTAGTTTTTTATTTACTTTGCTGCTCTTTTGCACACTGCTATTTCTACTTGCACATCATCATCTCCTCATCTATCACTCCAGTGTTAATTTGCTAAATTGCAATTACTTCGCTACTATGGCCTATTTATTGCCTTACCTCCTCACGCCATTTGCACACACTGTATATACACTTCCTTTTTTTTCTTATTGTGTTATTGACTTTACGCTTGTTAATTCCATGTGTAACTCTTGTTGTTTGTGTCGCAGTGCTTTGCTTTATCTTGGCCAGGTCGCATTGTAAATGAGAACTTGTTCTAAACTTGCCTACCTGGTTAAATAAAAGTGAAATTTTAAAAAATTAAATAAGAAAACAAAGAATTACTTTACACATGGGAAAGAATTAACTAAAAAGAGCAAACTAGAATGCTATTTGGCCCAAAACAGAGAGTACACAGTGGCAGAATACCTGACCACTGTGACTGACCAAAATTAAGGAAATCTTTGACTATGCACAGACTCAGTGAGCATAGCCTTGCTATTGAGAAAGGATGCAGAAGGCAGACCTGTCTCACAAGAGAAGCCAGGCTATATGCACACTGCCCACAAAATGAGGGGGAAACTGAGCTGCACTTCCTGACCTCTCGCCAAACGTATGACCATATTAGGGACACATATTTCCCTCAGATTACGCAGACCAAATCCAATTTTAATAAACTCCCATATCTATTGGGTGAAATACCACAGTGTACCATCACAGCAGCAAGATGTGACCTGTTGCCACAAGAAAAGGGAAACCAGCGAACAACACCATTGTAAATACAACCTATATTTATGTTCATTATTTTTACCCATTTGTACATCATTACAACACTGTATATAGACATATGACATTTGAAATGTCTTTATTCTTTTGGAACTTTTGTAAGTGTAATGTTTACTGTTAATTTCTTTGTTATATCACTTTTGTTTATATTCTATTTCACTTGCTTTGGCAAGGTAAACATATGTTCCCCATGCCAATAAAGCCCCGTATATTGAAATTGGTAGAGAGAGAAAGATCAGACTGACCTGATGAGTGGGACATTGTCTAGAGTACAGCACAACGTTGGTCCACTCTGTAGGTACAGCTCCTTGTCACACGACTGGTTATATAACCTGTGTACACACACACACACAGGGAGGAAAGGGATGTTTTGATGAGGACAAGGTTTTAAAAGTCATGTCAAGCAGCCCTTGTAAACAGTCTAGCAGTGCATAATAGAAGACTACGTTTCACTATTGCAACATCCCTATTATGGAAATACTAGTCTAAGTGGCATTACATGGAAAAGTGTTTTGACAACCCCACACACACTCAGCAAGGCAACTAAATTCAGCTGCGGGCCGATTCTTGTCGGAGCAGATAGTCGGGGGGCCGGAACACAACTATAATAATTTGTGCATTGCAAATTGACCACAACTAACTCCAAAAAGAGTTTGAATATCTTGATTAAATTGAGACCTGATGACATTTTTTTTCTCTTGGGAATGCTCAGAAACAGGTTTCCTTTGAATTAAACAAATTCCCTGGTGATTTTAGTGTTTTCTTACAAAAACTGTAGCATGATTACAGGCAGCTAAGCTAACAGGCAGCTTATATAGAGATGAGTGAGTTAGAGGAGAGCAGGAGAGTCAAGAGACTCCTTGTTGTGAGAGTGGTTTGACGTATGCAGGCAAGTATTATACCATGTATAGGTTTCAGGCTATGTAGCAGTGATACAACTGGTTGATAACTAGTTATTAACATGAATAAACTACACAGTTAGCCTAGTGGGGCGGCAAGTAGCCTAGTGGTTAGAGCGTTGGGCTAGTAACCGAAAGATTGCTAGATCAAATCCCCGAGCTGATAAGGTAAAAATCTGTCATTCTGCTCCTGAACAAGGCAGTTACCCACTGTTCCTAGGCCGTCATTGTAAATAAGAATTTGTTAACCGTCATGACTAGTAAAACTTTTTTTTTTTAATAAACAGCTATTAACATGAATGATTTAGCTACGTACCAGTTATCCACAGGGCAGACGTGCTGGTTGTACAGGGCCATGACGTACCTGTGACAGGTAAAGAAAAGGGTCAGCCTATGCATAATATAGACAACATTGATCAGATAAAGGAGAAATGGTTAGGATACTACACAGACAGGAGGAAGCGACACACCTCATCAACTTACCATGGTCTTCAATCTGGACCACACAACTGCAACTTGAACATTTAACTACTCGAAGCATGAGGCTTATGAACTCACAGCCATTCATATGGCTTGGAATGGAAAAAGTGATTCAGGGAATAGACCATCATCTAACATGTTTAATACTTGTTTTCCCAGTGGCCTCTATTCTTAGAAACAGTAAAAAGAGAAATACAGTCGGAACCAGTGAGTCATTGAACAAATAGAGGGAACAGGAACAATAACCGTCACTGGTGGTTTTGTGGTTGAACCAGGGAGAACGGGGTGAAAGACTAAGGTTTCCAACCACAGGGCAGAGTTTCACACAATAGAAGAGGTAAAAATGCAGGTTATTTGAAACATGACCATTACGTGAGAATGCTCTAGTGGTAAAATGCATTGCTTTCATAGTGTTATGATAGGGAGGCAGCATTTTTTAAGTGGATGAGGTTTAAGTCGTAAGAATTCCCAGAATATTTTACAAATTCAGGTGGAGAAATCCAGGGGAGGCAAGCAACCTGTCCAGTGTAAAATATACAACCTAGATCGGCTCTCAAATTCCTGTAATACCAGCTGAAAATCGGGGGAAGAGAGATCACATCCAATGTAGTTTAAGGGTTGTCACTGGTTGTATGCTCTCTCAATGTAGGCTATGCTCTCCATCTATGCTGTCATTGCACTCTCTAGCCTTCTGTTAAAACAAATAAACCAAGCAATAAGACCACACAACAACCTGTCACTGAGATTGACCTGTTTACTTACCCCTGGAAACCAGGTCACCTGATAACAAATCAGCTAGCAATTCTGACTGATCAAAATCACCACAAAGTGTCTCCTAATTCCAATCGATATTCTTGTTTGCTTGAACTGGACAAAAAAATATATATATATTTTTTTAAATCAGTCATTGGACTGGACTAATATCAGGAAATTTGTGTGTACTCCTGGAGGACCAGTCTGGTCAGTGTGTTCTAACCCAGAAACAGGTTGATTCAGCTTGGTCTCCCCCTCAGAGGGGCACTGACTGGAGAAATGAGAGAGAAGGGGTGAAAGAGAGAGGTGAGAGAAAAATTGTGCACCAGAATATAATACACCCAACAAAATCAAAACTCTGATAAAGGGTAATTGTCATTGAAAAATTACGAAGCACAACACCATAAAGTAGAGACAGACAGACATCCGAATATAGGGTGTCAAACACACAGGGTCTTTCTCAAAATGCATACTTACGCTTCGAGCACGAGTCCAAATCAATGTATGAGAGGGCACTTCAAAATATGTACAAACGAAGTACGCATCTGAGAAGCGGAAAGTATGCACAGAAATATGACGCAACAATGTAAAAATGGCGCAACCTTTCATGAAATCAATTGCAGACATTATTTGAACTGAAGGGAGAGAAAATAAACTCAGACTTTGGAATTAAATGTCGCCTATTCACATCTCATACGTTGCTTGAATACAATATTTCATCCTGATAATTTAATAAATTCATGCCGTGTCAATTTTAGCATGTTTAAGAGGAGAAAGAAACGCACACCTATTTAGGCGAGGTGCTGGCTAGCAGAGTAGAACACAAAAAAAAAAGGAGAGCCTCACACTAGGAGCTCAAGTGCAATAATTTAATAACCTAATAAGCGGTCTTCATCAGGGTATAATGACCAACACTGCGGGGTGACTCGTTTATATAGTGTCAAAAGACACACGTGTCTGTAATCATGGCCGGGTGTGGCCTGATATCATTGGTTAATTCTCATATATTAAAATAGCATACAAAAAAACTAATGGGTAGCGTACCATCACAGATACAATTTGGCTACATAAGCCTACAAACATTTACAATGGCACAATCACAATAATCACAAGAATGGCTTCAGATCAAAGTCTACGTTGAGACTGAAGGGAGCAAGAGTCTTTAAATTAAAGATCCAGGCAGCCTCTCGTTTTAACAATAAATTGTAGAGGTCACCCCCTCTCCTAGGGAGGGTGACATGTTCGATGCCAATATAACGTAGAGACAAAATCGAGTGGTTTTCTTCCAAAAAGTGGGCCGCAACTTGGTAAATCGAGTTTTTGCACCTAATGGTGCTACGACGCTCCGAGATTAGTACTTTTAATTCACGTTTTGTTTTAGCCACATCATTTTTACCACGAGGACAAGTTATAAAATAAATAACTGCCTTAGTGGAGCACGTAATAAAACCTTTGATTGGGATCTGTTTCCCTGTTTGGGGGTGTTTGAAGGATCTATATTTATAAGTGCCATTGCATTGAGCACAGCCATTACACTTGTAGTTTCCATCCAGTAGGGCCAGAAAGAGACGTTGTGTCTTGGGGTGGTCAAATCAGAGTTTACCAATAGATCAGATTTCTGCCCCGTGAGAATTCGCCCAAGGGAAGGTTAAAAAAAAACACATTTACCGATACCATCATCAGATCGTAGAATGTGCCAATGTTTGTGAACGATTCCCTTAATTTTCCCAGAGCACTTTGAATAGCGGGTAGTTAGAACGCAAGAATGCTTCTTTTTGCGAAACTGACCTTGAAAAGGGTCATGTCTCGTTTTGTTTTTGAATTTTCTCAATAGCAGTATTAATCTGATCTCTCCTTGAATTCTCTTTCTCAGCCATATTTCTGTCACTGTTTTTTGCTAATTCTTTTGATTCAACAGAATTGGCTGTAGGGCAAACTGTTTTTCAAGGGAAGTGAGTGACAACTATCAGCCCTCAAACTGTTACGATCAGTAGGTTTCCTGTAAAGATCAGTGTATAGAACATTATCTTCACACAGGATCAAAAGTAGTGGTCGACCGATTAATTAGGGCCGATTTCAAGTTTCAATAACAATCTGTAATCAGCATTTTTGGACACCGATAATGGCCGATTACATTGCACTCCACGAGGAGACTGCGTGGCAGGCTGACTCCCTGTTACGCGAGTGCAGCAAGGAGCCATGGTAAGGTGCTAGCTAGCATTAAATGTATCTTATAAAAAACATTCAAGCTTAACAATAACTAGCTAACTACAGATGGTTGATGATATTACTAGTTTATCTAGCTTGTCCTGAGCTGCATTTTATCTATGCAGTGCCTGTTAATTTCATCATTGAATCACAGCCTACTTCGCCAAACGGGTGATTTAAAAAGCGCATTCGTGAAAAAAACCCACTGCGGTGCACCAGTGTACCTAACCATAAACATCAACGCCTTTCTTAAAATCAATACACAAGTATATATTTTTAAACCTGCATATTTAGTTAATATTGCCTGCTAACATACATTTCTTATAACTAGGGAAATTGTGTCAATTCTCTTGCCTTCTGTGCAGAGTCAGGGTAATGTTATTTGCAAAAGTTTGGGCCGCCTGGCTCGTTGCAAACTAATATGCAAGAATTATACATGATTATGACATCACATTGAAGGTTGTGTAATCTAACAGCAATATTTATACTAATGGATGCCACCCGTTAGATGAAATACCGGAACGGTTCCGTATTTCACTGAAAGAATTAAAGTTCTGTTTTCGAAATGATAGGTCATTAATATGGTCAAATCCTGAAACTAAGGCTCATATTTCTGTGTGTTATTATATTATAATTAAGTCTACGATTTGATAGAACAGTCTGACTGAGCGGTGGTAAGCAGCAGCAGGCTTGTAAGCATTCATTAAAACAGCACTTTACTGCGTTTGCCAGCAGCTCCTCGCAATGCTCCTCGTGCTGTTTATGACTTCAAGCTTATTATCTCCCGAGGTTAGGCTGGCAATACTAAAGTACCTATTAGAACATCCAATAGTCAAAGGTTTATGAAATACAAATGGTATAGAGAAATAGTCCTATGTTCAATTTAGTTGAATTGAACCTTAAACGTCTTACCTGGGAATATTGAAGACTCATGTCTAAAGGAACCACCAGCTTTCATATGTTCTCATGTTCTGAGCAAGGAACTTAAACGTTAGCTTTTTCTCATGGCACATATTGCACTTTTACTTTCTTCTCCAACCCAGTTTTTGCATTATTTAAACTAAATTGAACATGTTTCATTATTTATTCGAGACTAAATTGATGTATTATATTAAGTTATAATAAGTGTTCATTGTTCATTCAGTAGTTGTAATTGTCATTTTATATATATATATATATAAAAATCGTCCGATTAATCCGTATCTGTTTATTTGATCCTCCAATTATCAGTATCGGCATTGAAAAATCATAATCGGTCGACCTCTAATCAGAAGATCAAGAAAACTGATTTGACGTGTATCAGATTACACAGTAAATCTCAGATGCGTAGAACAGGAGTTAGGAAAAGCATGGAACGCCTGGACCTGTTTTGCATCACCCCTCCATAGAACAAAAATATAGTCAATATACCGTTTCCAAATAATGATGTTAGGCAAGAAAACATCTGATTGAAAATTTTAGCATGTTTACCTGCCTACAATACCCACTGCAGTGTACGTAGACCGCAAGCCCACTGTAAGTCAATAGGGCTAGCGTTAACTGGCTAGCTACTACTGGTACCTACAGTTGAAGTCGGAAGTTTACATACACTTAGGTTGGAGTCATTAAAATCCGTTTTTCAACCACCCCACAAATTTCTTGTTAAACTATAGTTCGGCAAGTTGGTTAGGACATCTACTTTGTGCATGACACAAGTAAATGTTCCAACAATTGTTTACAGACTGATTATTTCACTATCACAATTCCAGTGGGTCAGAAGTTTACATACACTTTGTTGACTGTGCCTTTAAACAGCTTGGAAAATTCCAGAAAATGTCATGGCTTTACAAGCTTCTGATATCCACTTGACTAAAATGATGTCAATTTGCCTGTGGATGTATTTCAAGGCCTACCTTCAAACTCAGTGCCTCTTTGCTTGACATCATGGGAAAATCTAAAGAAATCAGCCAAGTCCTCAGAAAAAAAAAATTGTAGACCCCCACAAGCATGTTTCATCCTTGGGAGCAATTTCCAAACGCCTGAAGGTACCATATTAATCTGTACAAACAATAGTACGCAAGTATAAACACCATGGGACCACGCAGCCGTCATACCGCTCAGGAAGGAGACGGTGTAACCCTAACCCTCAGGGGTCAGATTTAGAACTTCATTATTAAAAGACATAAAATACAGTCAAACACCTCCATAAAGTCAAAAAGGAGAAAATAGTGATTTCTCCCTACTAGGGGCATCATGACATAACATTTGCACACACACCACCTGAACCCAAAAATAAATTACATTTGTTAAACACTAACTCTGCCATCTGCCTCTGAAGTCATGGCAACCATGAATAACCATCATCACTAGGCCAGAGAGAGACAACAGATAAGGAAATATGGAGAGAGAAAGAGAGAAAGAGAGCGAGAGGGGAAGAGCATCAAAGCACGATCCCAGTAACAGTGACTTCTCCACAATACAAGAGTCAGCTTGTGTATTCTACACTGCCATTCACACACACCAAGTTGAACTTGGACAGTTAGGAGTGAATGGCAGACAAAACATGGGAGGCACATACACAGACCCATGATACCACAGCTCTCTTCCACACACACAGGTAGTAAAAGATTCCCGAGTGTCCTCCACCTGCAAGGGCCTCTCAGGTACAGTGCCTTGGCGTTTTTCCTATTTTGTTGCATTACAACCTGTAATTTAAATAGATTTTTATTTGGATTTCATGTAATGGACATAGACAAAATACTCAAAATTGGTGAAGTGAAAAAAATATACTTATTTAAAAAACTGAAAAATGGTGGGTGCATATGTATTCACTTCCTTTGCTATGAAGCCCCTAAATAAGAGCTGGTGCAACTAATTACCTTCAGAAGTCACATTATTTAAGTCCACCTGTGTGCAATATACACACACACCTGTTCTGAAAGGCCCCAGAGTCTGCAACACCACTAAGCAAGGGGCAACACCACACAAGCGGCACCATGAAGACCAAGAAGCTCTCCAAACAGGTCAGGGACAAAGTTGTGGAGAAGTACAGATCAGTGTTGGGTTCAAAAAATTATCAGAAACTTTGAACATCCCACAGAGCACCATTAAATCCATTATTTAAAAAATTGAAATAATATGGCACCACAACAAACCTGCCAAGAGAGGACTGCCCACCAAAACTCACAGACCAGGCAAGGAGGGCATTAATCAGAGGCAACAAAAAGACCAAAGATAACCCTGAAGGAGCTGCAAAGCTCTACAGTGGAGATTGGATTATATGTCCAAAGGACCACTTTAAGCCGTACACTCCACAGAGCTAGGCTTTATGGAAGACTGTCCGGAAAAAAAAGCCATTGCTTAAAGAAAAAAATAAGCAAACACATTTGGTATTAGCCAAAAGCCATGTGGGAGACTCCCCAAACATATGGAAGAAAGTACTCTGGTCAGATGAAATTAAAATTGAGCTTTTTGGCCATCAAGAAAAACACTTTGTCTGGCGCAAACCCAACACCTCTCCTCACCCTGAGAGCACCATCCTCACAGTGAAGCATGGTGGTGGCAGAATCATCATGATGTGGGGAAGAAATGATGGATGGCGCAAAATACAGAGATATTGAGGGAAACCTGTTTCAGTCTTCCAGAGATTAGAGACTGGGAAAGAGGTTCACCTTCCAGCAGGACAATGACCCTAAGCATACTGCTAAAGCAACACTTGAGTGGTTTAAAGGGAAACATTTAAATGTCTTGGAATGGCCTAGTCAAAGCCCAGACCTCAATCCAATAGGCAATCTGTAGTCTGACTTAAAGATTGCTGTACACCAGCAGAACCCATCCAGCTTGAATGAGCTGGAGCAGTTTTTCCTTAAAGAATGGACAAAACTCCCAGTGGCTAGATGTGCCAAGCTAATAGAGACATACCCCAAGAGACTTGCAGCTGTTATTGCTGCCAAAGGTGGATCTACAAAGTATCGGCTTCAGTGGGGTGAATAGTTATGCCTGCTGAAGTTCAGTTTTATTGTCTTATTTCTTGTTTGTGTCACCAAAAATATTTTGCATCTTCAAAGTGGTAGGCACGTTGTGTAAATCAAATGATACAAACCCCCCCAAAAATCTATTGTAATTTCAGATTGTAAGGCAACAAAATAGGAAAAATGCCAAGGAGGGTGAATACTTTCGCAAGACACTGTAGCAGAAGGGTTTATAAAACAAAGAGGACAGTTAGAAAAGGGAAACACAATCATCACATTCACTCAACAGTCCCATCTCGCTGAGCTGGGCTGACTAACTGTTTTCAACCAGTTTTCCACTTTCTTCAAACTCTGTTTTGTGAACTCATGGATATCTTGAAGTTAAAATAACACCAAGTGTGGTTTGGTTAGAGCCTAAGGGCAATTTCTCGAAATCCCTGAGGAACTTGAAGTTCTAGACCTGCTCCACAAGAGCACCGTCGTTGCGAATGGGGGCGAGCTCGGCCCTCCGTTTCCTGTAGTCCACGATCAGCTCCTTTGTCTTGCTGACGTTGAGGGAAAGGTTGTTGTCATGGCACCACACTGACAGGTCACTGCCCTCCTCCCTGTAGGCTGTCTCATCATCGTCGGTGATCAGGCCAACCACTTGTGTTGTCTGCAAACTTATTGATGGTGTTAGAGTTATGTGTGGCTACGCAGTCGTGGGTGAACAGGGAATAACAGTAGGGGACTACGCACGCAACCCTGAGGGGGCCCTGTGTTGAGGGTCAGTGTGGTGGATGTGTTGTTGCCTACCCTCACCACCTGGGAATGCACCGTCAGGAAGTCCAGGATCCAGTTGGAGGGGTCCTTCGTTTAGTGATGAGCTAGGAGGGCACAATGTTGTTGAACGCTGAGCTGTAGTCAAGGAACAGCATACTCACTTAAGTGTTCCTTTTCTCCAGGTGGAAAAGGGCAGTGTGGAGTGCAATAGAGATTCCGTCATCTGTGGATCTGTTGGAGGGGTATGAGAATTGGAGTGATGGTGTTGATGTGAGCCATGACCAGCCTTTCAAAGCATTTCATGGCTACAGATGTGAGTGCTACGGGGCAATAATCATTTAGACAGGTTACCTTGGCGTTCTTGGGCACAGGGACTATGGTGGTCTGCTTGAAACATGTAGGTATTACAGACTGGGTCAGGGGGAGGTTGAAAATGTCAGTGAAGATACTTGCCAGCTGGTCAACGCATGCTCTGAGTACACGTCCTGGTAATCCATTTTGCCCTGCGGTGAATGTTGAACTGTTTAACTTCTTATGGGCAGGTGGGACGGTAGCATCCCACCTGGCCAACATCGGTGAAATTGCAGAGCGCGAACTTCAAATTACAATATTATAAATATTTAACTTAGATAAAATCACAAGTGTGATACATCAAAGTAAAGCTTAACTTGTTGTTAATCCAGCCGCTGTGTCAGATTTCATAAAGGCTTTACGGCAAAAGCACACCATGCGATTATCTGAGGACAGCGCCCCGCAAACAAACACATGAAAAACATTTCAACCAGGCAGGTTCGACATGAAAGTCAGAAACAGCGATATAAAAAATTCCTTAACTTTGATGATGATCTTCTGTTGCCACTCCAAAAGGTCCCAGTTACATCACAAAGGGTCATTTTGTTCGATAATGTCCTTATTTATATCCATAAAAACTCTGTTTAGCTGGCACGCTTCAGTCAATAATCCACCCAGTTTCCCGCCATCGAAATGCATACAAAATGAATCCCAAACGTTACTAATAAACTTTTCCAAACAAGTCAAACAACATTTACAATCAAACCTTAGGTACCCTAATAATTAAATAAACGATCAAATTTAAGACGGAGAATCGTTAGTGTCTTTACCGGAGACAAATACCAAAGGAAGCACACTCTTCCACATGCTTGGAAACACTACAACCAAAATGGGAGCCACCTAAAAAAAAACTACAATTCCTGGCTCATTTTTCCAAAAACCAGCCTGGAACTCTTTCTAATAGACTGTTGACATCTAGTGGAAGCCGTAGGAACTGCAATCTGGGAGGACTTGGCCTTATAATAAAAGTGATAGCCATTAAAAATAGGCTGAAATGTTCTTTTTTTGGGATGGTTTGTCCTCGGGATTTCACCTGCCATATCAGTTCTGTTATACTCACAGACATCATTTTAACAGTTTTAGAAAATGTAGAATGTTTTCTATCCAAATCTACCGCTAGCTCTGCGATGCCTTAGACTGCTGCGCCACTCCAGAAGCCCAAGGCCTTGTGAAAGTTAACCTGTTTAAAAGGTCTTACATCAACTCTCATGCTTAGTTCAGTGTTGCTAGCCTCAAAGTTTGCATAGAAGGTTTTTACCTTGTATGGTAGGCTTGTGTCACTGGACAGTTCGCGGCTGGGTTTTCCATTGTAATCCGTGATAGTTTGCAAGACCCGCCACATCGACTAACATCAGAGCCGGTGAAATAGGATTCGATCTTGCTCTTGTATTAATGCGTTGCCTGTTTGGCGGTTTGTCGGAGGGTGTTACGGGATTCTAAGATTCTGGATTAGTGTCCCGATCCTTGAAAGCAGCATCTCTAGCCATAGCTCAGTGCGAATGTTGCCTGTAAACCATGGCTTCTGGTTGGGATATGTACGTACGGTCACTGTGGGTCACGTCTTCGATGCACGTTTTAATATGGCTGGTGACTGATGTGGTAAACTCCTCAACATATTCCAGTCTGTGCTAGCGAAACAGTGATGTAGCTTAGCATCCGCTTCATCGGACCACTCCCGTATTGAGTGCGTCACTGGTACTTCCTGTTTGAGTTTTTGCTTGTAAGCAGGAATCAGGAGTTATTGTCAGATTTGCCAAATGGAGGGCAAGGGAGTGCTTTGTATGCATTTCTGTGTGTGGAGTATAGGTGATCTAAGTGGTGTCACATGCTGGTAGAAATTTGGTACAAACAGATTTCAGTTTTCCTGCATTAGTCACCGAACACTAAGAGCCGCATCTGTGTAAGCATTTTTGTGTTTGCTTATGGCCCTATACAGCTTGTTGAGTGTGGTCTTAGTGCCCGCATCGGTTTGTGGTGTTAAACAGACAGCTATGAAAAACATAGATGAAAAGTCTCTTGGTAAATGGTGTGGTTTACAGCTTATCGTGAGGTACTATAACTCAGGCGAGCAGAACTTCGAGACTTCCTTAATATTAGACGCACACACACTTCTCTGAGCTTCCCAGACACAACCGCTCTGTCCTGCCGACGTATAGAAATAACAGCTAGATTTATATCACCCATGTCCTTGTTCAGCCACGACTCACAAAAACACAAGATATTACAGTTCAGATCACGTTGATAGGATAGTCTTGACAGAGCTCATCCAGTTTATTCTCCAGTGATTGCACGTTCGCCAATAGAACGGAGGGTAGAGGCAATTTATCCAATCTCTGACATAGTCTCACCAGGTATCCCGCACGCCCGCCTCTATAGCACCACCACCTCTTTATTTGGAGTGTCGGGGATTTGGGCCTGGTCCACGATAATCAATGTGTCTTTCGACCTCTGACTCATTGAAGTAGAAGTCGTCATCCAAATCGAGGTTAGTGATAGCTGTTCTGATGTCCAGCAGCTCTTTTCGGTCATATGAAACAATGGCAGAAACATTATGTAGGAAAAAGTTAAGATCAGCACAAAAAGATAAACAAAAGAGCACAATTGGTCTGGAGCCCATAATGCAGCCGCCATTCCCTCCGGTGCCATTATATTCAATTACCACGTTAACTTCTAGAATCTGTACATTCTGGAACACCACAAAATAATTATCATGATTATTTCTAACAGTTTCATCATGGACAACTAACTACACACTAAACAGAAATGTAGATAGACTGTTGAATCTAAAAACTCTTATTGCCCCTGATAAATTAAATGAAGATGAAATGTCATCGGAGAAAGTGCTGCGATCATTTGTTGTTCTGTAATCAAATCAGCATCCAAAATGTCATCCACGGAAAGAAAACAGAGGAGCTTAATGGCTGACTATCTGTGCAGGTTACCTCAGGCTACACCTAAAAGGTCAATTTAATATTTCATTTTCCCTGTTTTCCTCATTGAGAAGAGCATGGAAAAAGGCCTCTATACTGAATTGCCATTCGACATGCAGCTTTTTCAATAGAAAAAAAAACATTTGTAAACAGAAAGGTCAATGGAAGAATCTATGTAAGAAGCCGGCTAACTTTGAGTGGACTGTACTATAAAGTTATTGTCAAGTTCTCAGTAGCTATTTCATGGCGCAGAACAGAGTACAGTGTTTGTATGTGGGTGTGGGTTGCAGTGTGAAATCCCTGAATAAGCACTATCCCGTCAGCCCAGTATTTATCCTACCCCCACTCGGGGGGGTGGTGGTTACATAACAAAGCGTGCCCTTTCACATTCCGCTGCCCAAGGAGAGGGACCCTTGACTGCTCTGGGAGACAGGGTGCCCTTGTGAGTCCCACTGGACAGGAAGGAAATAGGTGAGGGGAATCTGGCGGCAGTAGACCCTGTATATAGCTACTGACGATGGAACAGACCCTGTATATAGCTACTGACGATGGAACAGACCCTGTATATAGCTTACTTTTCTTGTATTTTTATTTCTATTTCTCATATGTTTTTGTTCTACTTTACTTTATAGCACTACTGATATTGATTACAGGAAAGAGCTTGCAAGAAAGGCATTTCACTGTACTTGTGCATGTGACAAAACTTGAAACTTCATCCCCTCTCATTCCCTCCAAGCCCTACTCGAGCAGGACAAATGTCACCCCTAGACACTCGTCTAAGGAGTCAACCCCAAGCCACCAACCCTAAGTGACTTCACATAGACCTAGACCTAATAAAGGACTGAATATGAAGGCCTATAGCAATAGGCCTACAGGCTACCTGAACCTGCTATTTTGAGCTAGAGAGCGAGAGAGAGATGAATCACAGCCCAAGCTATAATAGACAGTAGTGCTAAGGCCACATGCAGGCCTGGGGAGAGAACTAATCCACTCATATCACCATGGAGCCCTGGAATGCACAGCAGCTATGCAGCCAGGTTCTATGACCAGAGCAGTGGTGGTGGTTGGCACAGTTAGTTTGCATGACTAGATACTTTCCAATCCTGCCATTAAATGTCAGGTATAAAAATATATATATAAAACTATGGCTGTGGAGTGCATTATCATGGTATTTTGAGGTTGCATGACATTTGGCCACTGACTGACTGTTTGAGATTCGGTGCCAGACATGTTGTGCCTTTGGCCAAAGGACCACACAACAATGGACTATTTGAGTTGGCTTAAAAGATCAACAAAAAGCAGAAACACTCACACAACCCATATTCCAGTGATGGTCAAGGAAGGCAGACTAACAGGTAGTATGAACCAAAGAGACATGTCCTCTCCCTGCTCTGTCCCTCGGTCCCTCTGTTTCAGGAAATAGCCCTCTTCTTCTTTCTCCTCGTCCTTGGCCAAACTCGCACTCTCCTCTCATGGACTAACGTTAGCATTTAACTCCAGGTAACTGGCAGCCGCATCTCAGCCGACGTGTTTGTGACTTGAAGGCGAGGAAATGGAGTGAGTGGAGAGGCGAAGTGTCCAGTCTGGAAAGAGGAAGAAGATAGGTTACTCAACATCGCCATCATCGTGTTGTCACTATTGGCTACTATGACATCTGGACAGATGAGTTAGGTATGGGTGACTATAGTCAACTGGTTTACAGTGTAAACATGCAAGATGATATTCACTTTTTCTGACACTTTCGCAGCAATATATTCATTATTCAGTTAGCGGTTTCATGCTAAATTGCCTATCAACTCTAGCCAAATGTTACAGGAAATAATGATAATATAGATTCTCAGCATCTCACCGTTTCCCTTTTGGAAAGATTCGTTTTTGCTCCCAACTTTCGTTTCACCTCCCTCTCGAGCGCCTATAGCTGCAACAGCTCTGTCAAAAAGGCACCTTTTCACGAGGCAAATCTCTCCTGTGTTTCTCACGAAAAACAACGAGTCAGTATATATTCGTTTTAAATATTTTGACAGTTTTAAGTCCCCCTTGTTCGTTTTTCTTCTTTGAATTGGACAATTAGTGTGTGTCTTTTCTGAGGGAACCGACGGTGTTTCGTGTATCTCCGTGGGGAGGTAGCTTTGTCAAAAATCATCAAAGCAGGCTTGCCAGCTGTTGAGCGCAACTCCTCCCCCATTGGGGGAGACTGGGTACGTTCAATTTATCTAGCCCGGTTGGACAAGAGGTGCGGAAAACGACTAAATATCCAAATGGCCAAAAATGACGAACTCCGCTCACCGACGGTCTGGTGAACTATTAGTTTTCTCGCGCCCCCACATGCATCGATGTTCGAGCCTGCAGTTTAGCTCTGATTTGTTTGTTTGTCTAATGCTTTGTTTGTTCGTTTGTTCCTGTTTTAAGAAAAATTATGGTTATCCTCATTATTATGTGAATTTAGGTCACACTGTTGACAACAGTCTGTTACTCAGTGTATTAACTAGGCCTACATCCCAATAACAGTTTCGGCACGCATGTCTTGTGGTATATTTTTGACACCATGGTGCATCTCAATAGTCTGCCTGGAAAGTAGAACTTATTGTCAAACCAAATAGGTGGCATGAAATAAACATAGCTCAGTAGAAGGTACACGATTGCGTCATGTACATTACATCTAAATCCGTAGAGAAACAATTTCAGCACTCATCCAGAGTGGGGAGGGCAGGTTCATAGTAATGGCTGGAACAGAATCAATCAAATCAAACTGTATTTGTCACATGAGCCGAATACAAGAAGTGTACACATTACCGTGAAACGCTTACTTTACAAGCACTTAACTAACAGTGCAGTTCAAGAAGAAGAACATATTTACCAAGTTGGCTAAAGTAAAAAGTAATAATAAAAAGTAACACAAGAACAACAATAATAAGGCTATATACAAGGGGCACTGGCACCGAGTCAGTGTGCAGGGGTACAGGCTAGTTTAGGTAATCTGTATATGTAGGTGGGGGCGAAGTGACTATGCATAGGTAGCATACATACAGTGAGTAGCAGCAGTGTACAAGGAGGGTTCAATGTAAATTGTCTGGTGGCGATTTTTATGAATTGTTCAGCAGTCTAATGGCTTGGGGGTAGAAGCTGTTGAGGAGCCTTTTGGTCCTAGACTTGGTTCTCCGGTACCGCTTGCTGTGCGATAGAAAAGAAAACAGTCTATAAATTGGGTGACTGGAGTCTGACAATTTTACGGGCTTTCCTCTGACACCGCCTATTATATTGGTCCTGGATGGCAGGAAGCTTGTCCCCAGTGATATACTGGGCCGTTCGCACTACCCTCACCTTACGGTCAGATGTCGAGGAGTTGCCATCACAGGATGCTCTCGGTGGTGCAGCTGTAGAACCTTTTGAGGATCTGGGTTCCCATGACAAATATTTTCAGTCTCCTGAGGGAGAAAAGGTTTTGTCATGTCCTCTTCATGACTGTGTTGCTGTGTTTGGACCATGATAGTTCGTTGGTGATGTGGACACCAAGGAACTTGAAATTCTTGACCCGCTCCACTACAGCCCCGTTGATGTTAATGGGGGCCTGTTCGGCCCGCCATTTCCTGTAGTCCACGATCAGCTCATTTGTCTTGCTCACATTGAGGGAGAGGTTGTTGTCCTGGCACCACACTGCCAGTTCTCTGACCTCCTCCGTCAGCAAATTTATATATGGTGTTGGAGTCGTGTTTCGCCACGCAGTTGTGGGTGAACAGGGAATACAGGAGGGGACTAAATACACACCCCTGAGGGGCCCCAGTGTTAAGGATCAGCGTGGCAAACTTATTGTTGCCTACTCTTACCACCTGGGTGTGGCTCGTCAGGAAGTCCATGATCCAGTTGCAGAGGGATGTGTTTAGTCCAGGAGTCCTTAGCTTATTGATGAGCTTTGAGTGCACTATGGTGTTGAACACTGAGCTGTAGTCGATGAACAGCATTCTCACATAGGTGTTCCTTTTGTCCAGGTGAGAAAGGGCGGTGTGGAGTGCGATTGAGATTGTGTAGTCTGTGGATCTTTTGGTGCGGTATGCAAATTGGAGTGGGTCTAGGGTGTCCAGGAGGATGCTGTTGATGTGAGCCATGACCAGCCTTTCAAAGCACTTCATGGCTACCGACGTGAGTGAAACGGGGCGGTAATAATTTAGGCAGGTTACCTTCGCTTCCTTGGGCACAGGGACTATGGTGGTCTGCTTGAAACATGTAGGTATTACAGACTCGGTCAGGGAGAGGTTGAAAATGTCAGTGAAGACACTTGACAGTTGGTCGGTGCATGCTTTGAGTGATTTCGAACTCATCAACACTTGTGTTTGATATGCTTCCATTCACTCCATTCAAGGTTTCCAAAACCGTATCGCAATCAACAATCAATTCCCTTCAGTTAATCAAAATGAAGATCCGATGACGCATTGTAAATGCATTGGTGTCATCAGGGCAAGAATGAATGCATTTATACTGCCACCTAGTGCTTCGAAACCTCCTAAATTATTAATGAAAAACTGGTGGTTGGCTGTAAATTGAACCTTGCTATAAGTGTGTTTTTAGTATAACGTCAATACAGTTCTTTCTTAGATTCAAAAGCTATTTCATTTTCTTTGTGATACATTTACAAGAACGGACAGTTAGAGAACATTGTCATGGCAACTCCATTGCAACCCTAATTTGTAATTGTGTCACAAAACAGTCAGAGTACATTCCGACCCATCACTCATCTCAAAGCTTTAGCTTTAGCAAAAACATGTCTTTTCATAACAAAATGTATCTCTCTGTAATTACATACGTATTACAATGTAATTCATCTATTGTAGTGACAGCATTAAGCAAATATCCACATTAAAAAATAAAAAATAATTTCACCTTTATTTAACCAGGGAGGCCAGTTGATAACAAGTTCTCATTTACAACTGTGACCTGGCCAAGATAAAGCAAAGCAGTGCAAGACAAACAACAACAGAGAGTTACACATGGAATAAACAAACGTACAGTCAATAACACAATAGAAAAAAAAGTATATTTACAGTGTGTGCAAATGGCGTGAGGAGGTAAGGCAATAAATAATAATGAGCATCAATACTTTTAAATTTCATACAATATGCTTGTATAGCCTCCCTGTATGTAAGCATACAACTACAAGAAGTTTGGACCTTTATGGCACAGATTTCATGAGATTTCTCTGAAACCGTAGGATCACTGGTTCAAGACCTCCCTTCAGTTGTTCCCACTAAATTGCTACACTGGTTCCACACTGGAATCAAAGCCCCACACACTGAAGGCAGAGGTGGAAAAAGTATCCACTTCAAGATACCTTAATAGAAAATGACTCAAGTAAAAGTGAAAGTTACCCAGTAAAATACTACTTGACCATGGATATTCTTTTGATACGTGTGTGAATTTGACCATTTTCCTGTCCTAAGCATTCAAAATGTAAGTAAGTAAGTAAGTAAATGTAAGTACTTTTGCGTGTCAGGGATAATGTGTGGAGTAAAAAGTACATTATTTTTTTAGGAATGTAGTGAAATAAAAGTTGTCAAAAATATAAATAGTAAAGTACCCCCAAAAACGACTTAAGTAGTACTTTAAATTATATTTACACTACTGACTGAAGGCAGGGTAGAGATGCTCTATGAAAGTGGTCTGTACTTTGTGAGGGAGGTTCAAGCTATCAGATACACTGTAAAATGCCAGAGCCCCATTTTTCTGGTCCACATACACTCCTCCCCTTGACGTCCTGGGCTTGGCTACATCTGTGCTTTGGTTCTTGTGCACGAAGGAGTATTTGTCCTCAAAGTAGTACAGGCTCCAGGACTTGTCATTCCACCCCAGGCTGCTGCATGCTGTTGCTCTTGCAGTTGATGCTTTGGTAGGTGATGGCGATGTCTATATCTGTTTCTCTCCAGTCCACCTCCCAGTAGCAGTGACTCCTTGACACACCCTCCTCACACTGGCTGGGATTGAAGAGAATTTAATTAGTTGCGTTAATTGAATTGAGTCTGACCATCCACCAATCCAACCACCATACATCATAATGGTTGACGATATCCCTCTAGGGGTGTGGGGGCTGTGCTTTGGCAAAGTGGGTGGGGTTATATCCTTCCTGTTTGGCCCTGTCCGGGGGTATCATCGGATGGGGCCACAGTGTCTCCTGACCCCTCCTGTCTCAGCCTCCAGTATTTATGCTGCAATAGTTTATGTGTCAGGGGGCTAGGGTCAGTTTGTTATATCTGGAGTACTTCTCCTGTCCTATCCGGTGTCCTGTGTGAATTTAAGTATGCTCTCTCTAATTCTCTCTTTCTCTCTTTCAGAGGACCTGAGCCCTAGGACCATGCCTCAGGACTACCTGGTATGATGACTCCTTGCTGTCCCCAGTCCACCTGGCCGTGCTGCTGCTCCAGTTTCAACTGTTCTGCCTGTGATTATTATTATTTGACCATGCTGGTCATTTATAAACATTTGAACATCTTGGCCATGTTCTGTTATAATCTCCACCCGGCACAGCCAGAAGAGGACAGGCCACCCCACATAGCCTGGTTCCTCTCTAGGTTTCTTCCTAGGTTTTAGCCTTTCTAGGGAGTTTTTCCTAGCCACCGTGCTTCTACACCTGCATTGCTTGCTGTTTGGGGTTTTAGGTTGGGTTTCTGTACAGCACTTTGACATATCAGCTGATGTACGAAGGGCTATATAAATAAATTTGATTTGATTTGATAAAGCACTATGAGTGCTGTCCTTTCCTAGTCTGGCATGTGACGTCATCACACCTGAGCCTTCAGAGTAGTTTGGTCAAGGTCAGCTCTGCACATATAGATGCCAAAGCAAACAAACAAACCACAAAATGCCACAGCCAAAATTCAAGTGTGTCTGTGTGGAGAGTCTCCTCGATGTATGGAGGAAAGATGTATTTATCCCCGGGGCACACGCGAGTCCAGGTGTGTCCTGGGGATAATTACACATTTCCCCCATATATTGAGGAGACTCCACACAGACACACTGTTGGATTTTGGCTGTGGCATTTTGTGGCTTGTTTGTTTGCTTTGGCACCATTCAACACCCTTCATTATCACCATCTATTCACGCAACCGAGCCCAGGAAAACAAGAGCAGAGAGAAAGAATTTGGCAGACAGAGTGGGAGGGTCGTCACATGTTGCATATTCGGGGGGAAGTAGCCCCAGGACCCTGAGACTGTCAATCCAACACTTAACCTTTACGCCAGGATGTTTCAACCAGATAGACCAAACAAGGCCCTACATCAGAGGAACTACCAGTGTAATATGCAGTGTAATTATGCTGTTGTTTCCTTATAGTTGCCTATAGGAATAATGACTGTAACACAAGTTCTAGTTGCAGTTTCCTCTTATTTTGACACATGATTAGTTGTCAATGTTCGTTTAATCATAAATGTTCTGTGTTTTTCCACCACTGGGAGGAGCAACACCTTCATGTGTTCATATTTTTTAAATATTTTACCCTTATTTTACCAGGTAAATTGACTGAGAACACATTCTCATTTACAGCAACGACCTGGGGAATAGTTACAGGGGAGAGGAGGGAGGATGAATGAGCCAATTGAAAGCTGTGGAGGATCAGGTGGCCATGCTGCTAAGAGGGTCCGATTGGGAATTTAGCCAGGACACCAGGGTTAACACCCCTACTCTTACGATAAGTGCCATGGGATCTTTAGTGACCACTTAGATTCAGTCCCCCTGTTTAAAGTCCCATCCGAAAGACGGCACCCCACACAGGCCAATGTCCCCAATGGAGCATTGGGATATTTTTTCAGACCTGAGGAAAAAGTGCCTCCTACTGGCCCTCCAACACCACTTCCAGCAGCATCTGGTCTCCCATCCAGGGACAACCCTGATTAGCTTCAGAGGCAGATTATCGAGTAATGTCGTTTACGTAAGCATAACACAATTCACTTTGATTGCTATTCTACGGACATAGTGGGAATGAATACAAACGTATTATCCTCTTATTAGCCATATGCAGAATGTCATTCACTTATTTACCCTATATATAGGGAAGTCAAACTTTTAGCCTGTTTCACAGATCCAATGGACGCTCGACATGTTAGACTTTTACAGTAGAACAGTGACTGCTTTGTAAATATTGGTGCATGTCCAGTTTAGAAGGTACTAATTTAGCAAAATACAAATAATCTGAACACAAGTGTGACGTGTGTGTGTAGGGAGTATCTTTTATTTATTGGTCTTCAAAATATCGTATTATTTCAGCATATTGATTATGAATTTGTGCATATAAAACCAGTCTTTTGACACTCGGCCATAAAGCAAAAAGCTACGACAACAGGAAGCAGCAACAGTAACGTTATTCTTTTCAATGTATGTTTTAGGAATATGAATGGTACTTTTAAAATAATTATACTACAGGATTCTACTTTATCAGGTAAAAACTACTGAATGAGACCAACAATGTGGGGGTTTTGATGCCAGCAGGGCTACCTGCCATCACATCTGGGCATCATCAGACGAGGTCATTCCCCAAACGGTTTAATAAAATGTCATATTGCATTCCGTCTTTGTTGTTCATTCAGTTAAGCCTGTGCTCGATTGAACTATTGGATGGTATTCACCTAACCTGTTCTGCAGATACACAGAATATATCTGACACACTGGTTTCAATGCCAGTTTCATCCATCCTGCCAATAATGGGAGCATTATTTCCTCCAAATGAGTGTTTGCTGTCACAGGAGACAGGGCACAAATGTAAATGGACACTGTTATTTGAATAAAAAACGGGTTAAAATTACTCATATTTCTGGAAGTCTTGTCTTTTTTTTGTCTTGGATATTTAAGAACCCACCTTGACTGACTCCACAGCCTGGCAAAGGTCTGTCCACTTCTTCACTTTTGTGGCAGACCGTCGCCGTAGTGAGGCCCCGGTGTTCGCACTGGGGGACCTGGTCTGGCTCTCATCACGAAACCTGCCTTGCCGGAAGCTGGGTCCTCAGTTTGTGGGGCCATTTAAAGTCCTGAGGAGACTGAACGAGGTGAGTTACAGGTTACAGCTTCCCCCCGATTACCGTATTAACCCCTCGTTCCATGTGTCTCTCCTCAGGCCGGTGGTGGCTGGTCCGCTCCAGGAGTCTGAGGTGCGGGAGGTTCCTCCGCCCCCTCTAGACATCGAGGGGCCCCCTGCGTACTCCGTTCGATCCATACTGGATTCGAGGCATTGGGCGAGGGGCCTTCAGTACCTCGTGGACTGGGAGGGTTAAGGTCTGAGAGGAGAGATGCTGGGTTTCCGGTGGAGGATGTGTTGGACCCTTCAATGCTGCAGGAGTTCCACCGTCTCCGTCCGGATCGCCTTGCACCTCGCCCTCCGGGTCGTCCCCGAGGCCGGTGTCGCCGCGCGTCAATGGGAGGGTACTGTCATGACCTCCACCGAAGTCGTTTCCTCTCCTTTTTCAGGCGGTGTTCGGCGGTCGGTGTCACCGGTCTTCTAGCCATCGTCAATCCACTTTTTATTTTCCATTTGTTTTGTCTTGTTTTCCTACACACCTGGTTTCCATTTCCCTCATTAATTGTTCTGTATTTGACCCTCTGTTCCCCCATGTCTTCGTGTGGAATTGTTTGTTGTAAGTGCTTGTGCACATGTTTATTTGTGCGCGTCAGGTTTTTGTACCCATATTCTGTTGTATTTGTATGCCGTTGGGTTTTGGATTAAACTGCTCCGGCTACTACCTAGTTCTGCTCTCCTGTGTCTGACTTCCCTGCCATTGTCACGCCCTGACCTGAATATTCTTTGTTTTCTTTATATATTTTGGTTAGGTCAGGGTGTGACATGGGTGATGTATGTGTTTTTGTACTGTCTAGGGGTTTTGTAGGTTTATGAGGTTGTTTACCATCTAGGTGTTTATGTATGTCTATGGTTGCCTAGATTGGTTCTCAATTAGAGGCAGCTGTTTATCGTTGTCTCTAATTGGGAACCATATTTAGGCAGCCATCTCCTTTGGGTATTTTCGTGGGTTATTGTCTATGTGATGTTGCATGTTAACACTCAGTTTCGATAGCGGTCACGTTCGTTTTGTTATTTTGTTTGTTTGTTTGTTTAGTGTACTTCATGTTTTTTCGTCATTCATTAAAAGTATGTATTCACACCACACTGCGCTTTGGTCTCCTCACTACGACGATCGTGACAGCCACCAATTACGCACCCCTTTACAGTAGATTGATGAGGGGAAAACAATTATTTAATCGATTTTTAAATAAGGCTGTAATGTAACAACATTTTGAAAATGTCAAGGGGTCTGAATACTTTCCAAATGCACTGTATGTACTATGTACGCACTAACATATAAAACCGATATGATTTGTCCAATAGTTGACAAAAATATAATTCCAAATACCTTGTGAGATCAAGGACTTGCAAATCCAATAATAGAGGGAAAATACTGTGCTGTAAAGATGTCAGGTAGTTAAAACTGATATCCAGAGTTTCTGTGAAGGGAGGAAGGGCTGGTATATAGCTGTGGTTTCTCCCTTCACAAGAGTAGTGCCTGTTTCAGATCACCTGATAAAAATGACATGTTAAGACACATAGTCATAAATACAGTATAATGCAGTGGTTTAACAGTGTCAATAACCTTTAGGATTTTGAACTATTTATATTGTAATTTGTATACTAATAAAATTCCAGGGACAAAAATATGAATACAGCTATGAAATTAAATATTTTCCATGTGGGAAACTGGGAATAGGTCATTAATTAAATGTATCTGTTGACTTGACCAGTCGACCCATCAACGTTGAACATCACCATCCTTTTCAATGTTGTCTAATATTACATTTTAATGATCAACCATTCAACAATAACCTATCTTCAATTATACTTTACCTCTGTGCAAATGTCTCCCTCCACAGCACGCAGGAGAAACAAAATCCACAGGAGAGCAGGAACCATGTTGTTTACTAAACATGTGAGATGCAGAGCCACTTCTTAAATAGATAGTGATGGTGTAGTATCTAGTACTAGCCTATCAACTAACATGTTATTATCAATTACTAAGTGTTGAATGCTTTTAGTAAACAACATGGTTTCTGCTCTCCTGTGGATCAAGGGACTTGAATCCCTTGAAGGGTTGGATTTCCACAATAGCAAGCTCACTGGTGCTGATGACCTTTTTAACATGGTGTCATCACAAGTATCTGGAAATTTTCGATACAGTAATCACTGTCACAAACCAGTTGTTCTTTCAATGACAGGAATCTGAGTATGCTCAAACTATCTGGTGACAAATTACTCAGAAATATCTCAAATAACCTCTCTGTGAACCTTACTCCTCTGGAAACGTTAGATATTTCATCTTGCGGTATTGAGAAGTTACTCTGGAACTCTTCTGTTAATCTGAATACGTTACGAGAGTTGATTCTTAGTGGAAATAAATTGATATCTGTGCATTTTCTATCCAATCCTAGCTTTGCTTCACTAACATGGATAAATTTAGGCAAAAATCTGATTGCCAGAATTGTGTATTTCTCCTGCTCACAAATATACTTTATTATATGGATGAACCCAGGGGCGCAACTCTGGTTTTAGAAGTGGGGGGGACCTAATTATTATTATTCTTTTATTTTTTTATCCAGTCGGATAAACACTCCAAACAGCCTACTCGACCGTTGCCTCGTTTTTTATCACATGGGGGGGCAAAATGCAATTTCAGTGAAATTAACTATAAAAATAAAAATAAATATTTTGTGTAAACCATTATCAGAATCAACACAGACCACTAAAGTGTTTGACTTTGATGTTGAATACTGCACTCACATCTTGAGAGTTAAACTTTTAGTGCTCATCTTTGTTGTCATTTTTATTCTTACATTGTCAGTCTTGGCCTTCAAGTTCCAGTTCTACCTGTGTTACTGCTGCATTTTGCTGAGAGGCTACAAGATCTCCCACCAGCATGATTGCCTTTACGATGTCTTTGTGATCTACTCCAGCAAGGACGAGGCCTGGGTGATGGAGGAACTGGTGGAGAACCTTGAGAAAGGAGGGCCTCCCATTCAGCTGTGCCTCCATGAGCGGGACTTTGAAGTGGGCAAGTCCACCTCCTCCAACATCATAGACGAGGGCATCATCGGTTGCCGCAAGGTAATCTCGGTGGTTTTGCTCCACTTCATTGACAGTGCGTGGTGTCGCTATGAGTTTGAGGTGGCTCAGTCCTGGCTGGTGCTGGAGGGAAAACCCAATATCATTATACTGGAGGACGTGGAGGAGGAGAGGACCAAAAGTGTTTGGGCTCCACAAATACCTGAAGAAGAACACTTACCCGAAATGGAGGGACATCTCAAAAACACAACCATAAACTGGTTCCTGTTGATGAGCTGACATTATTCTCAGAATTAGCATCTCTGTTGTCAGCTTTTTAGCATGACTATACAGCATTTAATTGACTTTTCAAAACAAGGTTAGAAGAACACAGGGTTAGAAGAACCTACGCAGTGGATTTTGAGAATAAACATAGCAGGTTAAGATAATAGGTTAAGGCTAAGAAAAGGGTTAGGGTTAGCTAAAACGCATAAATAAACAACAGCTTTCAATGTCAAATTTGACAAAAGCTGTATTCCATCTAGACATGACCTTGTTTGACATTAGCTGATAATCAGCTGAGGGGACAAGCTGTACCAAAATGAACTAATGGTGGGCCGTGAATCAACGTAGCCTAATTGTGCATTAGATTATGCGTTTTCATTAGCATGGGACTGTTATGCGGATATTTGTTGCATTCGTTTTTACTAAACATTATGTTCTAAATAGTATGTAGAAGTACGAGTGCACAGTAGGTAAGTAGCAAGGCAGATTTAGGACACAAACAATGTCTTTGGTTATCACGTTACACAGTCATGTCATTTTGATTTAAGCAATACACACAAACACTTGGAGACAGCAGTGAACAGATTAACAATTTCATAATGAAGGGATGTTTTGATCTCAAATTGTGTTTGCACGAATGAAAGCATGCAACCGAATACAAGTTGAACACGAAACTACACTCTTAGAAAAACAGGTGCAATCTAGAACCTAAAAGGGTTCTTTGGCTGTCCCTATAGGAGAACCCTTTGAAGAACCCACATGCATAGTCACTTTGCCCCCACCTGCATGTACAGATTACCTCAACTAGCCTGTACCCCTGCACACTGACTCAGTGCCAGTGCCCCTTGTATATAGCCTCGTTATGTTATTCTTATTGTGTTACTTTTTATTATTACTTTTTATTTTAGTCTACTTGGTAAATATTTTCTTCTTCTTGAACTGCACTATTGGTTAAGGGCTTGTAAGCAAGCATTTCACGGTAAAGTCTACACTTGTTGTATACAGCGCATGTGACAAATAAAGTTTGATTTGATTTGAAATAGACCATTGACATTTATGGATCTGTGCCATTTACTTTGAACTGAACTGTGTTTATGTAATGAGTGGTTGTGAGTAGATGCGCTTGTTTTGAGATCAAAGCAAGAGCTGCCTGTAGCCACACGTGCACATTTTGTTCATATCCTTTGCTAGTTGGTGAGTTATTAGCACAGTTATAGATTATATGTAGTCAGCAATAGGCGAGTGATTGCTTCCTACAAGAGCACAAAACGTGTACATTTCTACACATCTTTGACAAGCAAGTCAGGTAAAGAGTTGTTTGTTTGTCTTTAAGGGGCAGTGTTGTATTTTGAGACAGACTAGGCTAAGTAGCCAATAGGCAGGTGGTAGCATAATGTGTCTGATTCTCTGTAATAATGGTGTGGGTATAATAATAATGCATTTTATTTTGTAAAGTGCTTTCTTGCATCAAACAATACAACATTTTCAGTCACCTCCTTGTCTGAAGGACAAATTAATAAACAGGTCAATGTCAAGCCCTGCATGTTTTGGCAGCTATTGTAGGCTGAAAGATAGAACAGCTACTTCCATGTTAAAATATAATGGGATGCATTTTCTTGTCTTTGATGGTAGGCCACTCTGGTAGGCCTACATTACAATCAAATAGCCACAGTAGCCTACATGGCCACTGTTAAACCTGTAGCCTACAGCGGTTACAGCATCGGTGTTCACAGTAAACACGTGCTGGAAGTCGCACAGAATTTTAACTATGTTCAAGTTTGCGCTCAGCAGACCTGAAATTTGCTCAGTGCCCCCCAAAATTTGAGGGAACTGCTGACAGGTGACAGGTGTGGCATGGGGACAACAAAAGTTCCACAACACAATGCCAAGATGGCGTAGCAGTCAGACGTCTTTGTCTTGTCTCTTCCCATGTATATATATTTTTATATATTATTCTTCGCATTCTTTTTAATATTTTTCGCAAAACTTAACTTCAAAATACTGTCCTGCAACCCGCCTCACCCAATGTGGTGTGGATCTGTTTTTTTCCAAAAGTATTTCTATACCTCCGAACTGGAATACCTCAACTGAAACTAGCTAGCTTACTAGCTACCAGCTATCAGTCAGCTAACAACTGCTAGCGGTCATCAGCTAACCTTTAGCTTGGAAAGCTCTCGCCAGTTCGTACAACGTGTTTCAACCAGAGCATACCGGACCTATTTTTCTCTCCATATCCCCGGATTCATACCGCAAACTCTGAACCTTTTCATCTGGATCATCGCAGCTAGCTAACCCTGGTTGACTACTCCTGGCTAACGTTTCCGTCCCGGAGCTAGCACCAACTAGCCTGGAGCTAGCCCATGCTAGACCCATCTCCTGGCTAGGGCTCCTTGGCTACTCCTGAAGCCCACTCCTTGGCTACAATATCCGGACCCCTTCTACTGCCAGTACGGGGCACGGAAACCCGCCGATCCTTCACGACTGGAATACCGACATAATCTGCCCGAGGATCCCTACAGGACCCTCAGGTGAGTCGTCCTTTGAAGGCCCATTCTGCTAACTGCGGGCTGCTAGCTATCTAGAGCATATTGGACTGTTAACTGATCCATCAGCCAGTTTCTTGGACCACTATACCCATTTTACCAATTGGACTTGGAACCTTCTGCTACTTGGAACCCTACTAATTCCATGACTGGTCTATCAACGTCACCGCACGAGGAGGCAAAAACAGACTTTCCCCCACCGCGACGTCCCTCTAAAGCCCTTATGCTAGCTTGCTAGCCCCGGTCTGCTAACTGCTAGCTTGCTAGCCCCGGCCTGCTAACTGTCTGAATCGCCGTGTCCCCCAAATCCACAAACACGGGCGCCCTCATAGATATCATCCTAACTAACTCGCCCTCCAAATACACCTCTGCTGTTTTCAACCAAGATCTCAGTGATCACTGCCTCATTGCCTGCATCCGTAACAGGTCTATGGTCAAACGACCACCCCTCATCACTGTCAAACGCTCCCTAAAACACTTCGGCGAACAGGCCTTTCTAATCAACCTGGCCGGGGTATCCTGAAATGACATTGACCTCATCTCGTCAGTAGAGGATGCCTGGTTATTCTGTAAAAGTGCCTTCCTCACCATCTTAAATAAGCATGCTCCATTCAAAAAAATTAGAACGAGGAATAGATATAGCCCTTGGTTCACTCCAGACCTGTCTGCCCTTGACCAGCACAAAATCATCCTGTGGCGTTCTGCATTAGCATCGAATAGCCCCTGTGATAATCAACTTTACAGGGAAGTTAGGGACCAATATACACAGGCAGTTAGGAAAGCTAAGGCTAGCTTTTTCAAACGGAAATCTGCATCCTGTGGTACAAACTCAAAAAAGTTCTGTGACACTGTAAAGTCCATGGAGAATAAGAGCACCTCCTCCCAGCTGCCAACTGCATTGAGGATAGGAAACACTGTCACTACTGATAAATCCACAATAATTGAGAATTTCAATAATCATTTTTCTACAGCTGGCCATGCTTTCCACCTGGCTACCCCTACCCCGGTCAACAGCCCTGCGCTCCCCACAGCAACTCGCCCAAACCTCCCCCACTTCTCCTTCACCCAAATCCAGATAGCTGATGTTCTGAAGGAGCTGCAAAATCTGGACCCTTACAAATCAGCCGGGCTAGACAATCTGGACCCTCTCTTTCTAAAATGATCTGCCAAAATTGTTGCAATCCCTATTACTAGCCTGTTCAACCTCTCTTTCGTATCATCTGAGATTCCCATGGATTGGAATGCTGCTGTGGTCATCCCCCTCTTCAAAGGGGGAGACACTCTAGACCCAAACTGCTACAGACCTATATCTATTCTACCCTGCCTTTCTAAGGTCTTTGAAAGCCAAGTTAAGAAACAGATTACCGACCATTTCGAATCTCACCGTACCTTCTCTGCTATGCAATCTGGTTTCAGAGCTGGTCATGGGTGCACCTCAGCCACGCTCAAGGTCCTAAACGATATCATAACCGCCATCGATAAGAAACATTACTGTGCAGCCGTATTCATCAACCTGGCCAATGCTTTCGACTCTGTCAATCACAACATTCTTATCAGCAGACTCAATATCCATGGTTTCTCAAATGACTGCAAAGCCTAGTTCACCAACTACTTCTCAGATAGAGTTCAGTATGTCAAATCGGAGAGCCTGTTATCCGGACCTCTTGAAGTCTCTATCGGGGTGCCACAAGGTTCAATTCTCGGGCCAACTCTCTTCTCTGTATACATTAATGATGCTGCTCTCGCTGCTGGTGATTCTTTGATCCACCTCTATGCAGACGACACCATTCTGTATACCTCTGGCCCTTCATTGGACACTGTGTTAACTAACCTCCAGATGAGCTTCAATGCCATACAACTCACCTTCTGTGGCCTCCAACTTTTCTTAAATGCAAGTAAAAGTAAATGCATGCTCTTCAACCGATCGCTGCCCGCACCTGCCCGCCAGTCCAACATCACTACTCTGGACGGTTCTGACTTAGATTATGTGGACAACTACAAATACCTAGGTGTCTGGTTAGACTGTAAACTCTCCTTCCAGACTCACACTAAGCATCTCCAATCCAAAATTAAATCTAGAATTGTCTTCCTATTTCGCAACAAAGCCTCCTTCACTCATGCTGCCAAACATACCCTCATAAAACTGACCATCCTACCAATCCTTGACCTTGGCGATGTCATTTACAAAATAGCCTCCACCACTCTACTAAACAAATTGGATGCAGTCTATCACAGTGCCATCCGTTTTGTCACCAAAGCCTCATATACTACCCACCACTGCGACCTGTATGCTCTCGTTGGCTGGCCCTCGCTTCATACTCGTCGCCAAACCCACTGGCTCCAGGTCATCTACAGGTCTATGCTAGGTAAAGCCCCACCTTATCTCAGCTCACTGGTCAACATAGCAGCACCCACCCGTAGCACGCGCTCCAGCAGGTATATCTCACTGGTCACCCCCAAAGCCAATTCTTCCTTTGGCCGCCTCTCCTTCCAGTTCTCTGCTGCCAATGACTGGAACGAACTGCAAAAATCTCTGAAGCTGGAGACTCTTACCTCTCTCATTAGCTTTAAGAACCAGCTGTCAGAGCAGCTCACAGATCACTGCACCTGTACAAAGGTCATCTGTAAATAGTCCATCCAATCTACCTCATCCCCATACTGTATTTATTTATTTATTTATATTGCTCCTTTGCACCCCAGTATCTCAACTTGCACGTTCATCCTCTGCACATCCTACCATTCCAGTGTTTAATTGCTATATTGTAATTACTTTGCCACCATGGCCTATTTATTGCCTTACTACCTCTCTTATTTGCACATGCTGTACATAGATTTTCCTACTGTATTATTGATTGTATGTTTGTTTATCCCATGTGTAACTCTGTGTTGTTGTACGTGTCGAAATGCTTTGCTTTATCTTGGCCAGGTTGCTGTTGCAAATGAGAACTTGTTCTCAACTAGCCTACCTGGTTAAATAAAGGTGAAATAAAAAAATATATATGTCTCAAGTTTTGAGGGAGCTATTGGCTATTGCTGACTACAGGAATGTCCACAAGTGCTGTTGCCAGGGAATTGAATGTTCATTTCTCTACCATAAGCCACTTCCAACGTTGTTTTACAGAATTTGGCAGTATGTCCAACCGACCTTACAACTGCAGACCACGTGTATGT
The DNA here is from genome assembly GCF_018296145.1 of Oncorhynchus tshawytscha. Classification (NCBI taxonomy): domain Eukaryota; kingdom Metazoa; phylum Chordata; class Actinopteri; order Salmoniformes; family Salmonidae; genus Oncorhynchus; species Oncorhynchus tshawytscha. The sequence goes on from NC_056444.1 coordinate 26,656,100, forward strand.
GGGCGAGTGATTTGCTGATGTCAACGTTGTGAATAGAGTGCCCCATGATGGCAGTGGGGTTATGGTATGGGCAGACTTAAGCTACAGACAACGAATACAATTGTATTTTATTGATGGCAATTTGAATGCACAGAGATACCTTGACGAGATACTGAGGCCCATGTTCATGCCATTCATCTGCAACCATCACCTCATGTTTCAGCATGGTAATGCACAGCCCCATGTCGCAAGGATATGTACAGAATTTCTGGAATGTCCCAGTTCTTCCATGGCCTGCATATTCACCAGACATGTCACCCATTGAGAATGTTTGGGATGCTCTGGATCGACGTGTACGACAGCGTGTTCGAGTTCCCGCCAATATCCAGCAACTTCGCACAGCCATTGAAGAGGAGAGAGACAACATTCCACAGGCCACAATCAACAGCCTGATCAACTATATGTGAAGAAGATGAGTCACATTGCATGAGGCAAATGGTGGGCACAATAGATATAGACTGGTTTTCTGATCCAGGCCCCTACCTTTTTTTAAGGTATCTCTGACCAACAGAGATACCAACATCTGCATATATCTGTATTCCCAGTCATGTGAAATCCATAGATTAGGGCAAAATTAATGTATTTCAATTGACTGATTTCCTTATATGAACTGTAACTCAGTAAACCCTTTCAAATGTTTGCATGTTGCATTTATATTTTTGTTCAGTATATTTGCACATCACTACAACACTGTACATAGCCATAATATGACATGTGAAATTTCTATATTCTTTTGAAACTTTTGTGAGTGTAATGTTCACTGTTTACTGATTGTTTATTTAACTTTTGTTTATTATGTATTTCACTTGCTTTGGCAATGTAAACATTCAGAGAGAGACTTTCACTTGCTTTGACAGAGAGAGAGAGAGATAATAGGGGGGATAGAAGAGAGGAGGGTAGTGAAGGCGACTTTGAACAGTCGGCCTAAACCTCGGTGGCCTGAATCGATGTATTACTCCGGGGCTATAGAGGGCAGTCTTGATTGCATGTGCCAGTGACAAGCTACAATGCGTTGTTGGCGCCAGAAGATCAGTGGCGCAAGCTCTACAGAAAGCGAGAGAGGAAGACATTGCAGACAGTCGCAAGCAAGCATCCAGGAGAAATCGGTTGTGCAGAGCCCTTAAACTTTTTGTTTCATCATACCCCGAAGACAAAGAGGTGGGTACCTTGCGGACCTATACTAATTAATATCATAAACAGCTGTCTATTTTGACTGTTTAGGTTGCCAATAAACAGGCTATAGGATCAGTTGATAATTGTGTACACGTTTATTTTTTATTCAGATATCTAGTTAAGTTATATATTCCTAAATTCTGCACAAATTGAAAATATTCCACTATCAAATGTTATTTTACTTCTGTGACTCATTTTCACCCAGTGACGGTCCCAAGAAAATGGACCTCGGGCCCCGTATGTGCTTGCTGGCTAGGAATATAGCCAGCTAGTTAGCTTGATATCTAGGCTAGGTAGCCTGCTAGCGCAGTACGCTAGCGCAGTAGCTCGCGAGGCTAGGCCATATTGAGTGGAATGCTGTCGCATGTCGAGGATATTTGGGTAGCTTGGTGCTAGAACGTTCTCAATCTTGCAATACATTGGTAAATTGAATTAACTGAGATTATAAAGCATTCGTCTTGTGTGTATTTTATGATTTCGAAGGCATTTGAGCCGTGCTTTGTTATCCATTTGTTATATAAGATGGGGTCGCCTTTCCCGGGCTTTTTAGCGAGGCGAATACTCCTCGCCCGGATAATGTTAGCCATCTTTGTTTCAGGCCGATTTATCGGATTATGGCGAAAAAGTACCCCATCTGCACCTCGGTGTTATATATTTGGGTTGTACACAAATGTATTTTCTGACTTTTTTTGTGGCTCTTCCTACCGTTACTTAAAAATAGATTTTGTAATACTTTTGGAAACCCCCTCGTAGTTCTGAAATGCGCTTTGAAGGGCGGAAGCTAGCGTAGCGGCAGCCATCTTATGTTTCCTGGCTAGCTGGAAAGTGGTGGTGTGGCATAGACAAGATGGCCTGTTAAAACTGCGCACAAGTTGTGTCAGAGTTTCCGCATTCGTTATTGTATTCGTAACCGTGGAAAAATGACTTTGGTGAATGTAAGGTTTGTTGCACATATGAGGGGGAAACGCTTGATTTGTTGATCAGCCATGCGGCTAACTAACTAGCCAGCTAGTTATCAGCTACAAAGCTAGTTAGCGCGCTAACTCGACAAACATTAGCCGCTAACAATGCTGTATCGTCAAGTTATTTTCACCTCCCCTAGCCAGCTAACTAGCGGGCTAATGTTGGCTATGTAGCCAAGGTGGTTAATGTTATGTTGGCCAAGGTGGTTAATGTAATGTTGGTCTACCTGGTTAAAGAGTGTGTTTAGACTATTTTCATGCCATTTCAAATGTTTAGTCAACTTAAGGCTTCTGTGAAGCCCTCGTCCATCTTTTATATCGGTTAGTCAGTAATTGCATGTTACCCATTCTGCATCTGTCTAGATAGCCAGGTAGCCTCAGCTCTTGCGCATAACTTTGGTGCTAAATAACATTTAGCCCGCTAGATAGCAATTTATAGCCAGCTAACGAAGTATTAATATGTATTTCAACTGTTTCAAATAATTTCTAAATTCGTGCAATGTTTGCCCTTTGTTAGATTACGGGAAACAGCATTTGTCTCTGCAAAATTAATACAAGTATTTTGTACTGTGTATTGTTGACACTGGTACTCCTGTCACTTGGCTAGTTAGCCTTAAATTATTGCTAGCTGGGGGTCTTGGCTGGCTAGTTATCTGGCTAATAACAAGTGTGTCAGTGCAGAAGCTATGGCTCCGTATAAAGTTTCAGATGTTTTCTTGATTTGTAATGCACAAACTGAACAGCGTTCTGCCTACTTTTTTCACCCCTTTTTCTGCCAGGATAAATACCTATAATCTATTACTGTTACACCACACTAGCAGCTCTGTGCTTTAGTATCAGCATTGAAACTGTTCTACAGTAGTACTGTTCACTTCATTGGCATTGAAACACTTAGTTGAGATGTAAATGATAGCTCAATGTCACATCACTTAATCTGTATCTTATATTGCTTTCACCTGACAGGTCTCTGACTGACTGAGAATCTAAGCACTACTACCAACCCTGTTGTGCTAGCCATACTAAGTGGATCTCTTCCTACCCCAAGTCCCTCTAAGCTTCCCGTCCGGCTCTAAAACGGAGGTCGTCGGGCTGGAGTGTGTTCTCATGGCTGATTCAGAGACTGAGTGTGACACACCCGGCCTTGACACGCTGGGGTCGGAGTGTGTCATTGCCCACAGCCAGGTTGACCTGCATTATGCGGCCGAGACGGAGATCATGACGGAGGAGAAACGTGGCCTGGAGCTGGAGATCCACGGGGCAGACCTGGCCAAGATCCAAGGTCTCACTGCCGTGGCCTGTGTGGACGCCATCGTCACAGAGACTGACCACGACTACGTGACCAAGCCGGACCACCACGGGGAGATCCAGTGCTTCACCATGGGGGGCGAGGGCAAAGGGGAGGCGCTGCTGGGAGAGGTGCTGCTAAAAACAGAGACTGAACATGTGGTTAAGGTGGAGTCGGACCACGTGGGCGGCGAGCTGACGGTGGAGTCCGAGAATGGTGTGGTTATCCACGAGGCCCACGGCCTGCAGTGCAACGAGTGCGGAGAGATCTTCGGCAGCATGGCCGACCTGCACCAGCACTTTGAGATCCACAAGGCCACCAACCCTTACATCTGCGTGCACTGTGGCGATAGCTTCGCTGTGGAGTCGAGCCTCAAGCAGCACATGAAGATCCACATGAAAGAGAAAGCGTATGCCACCACAGGTGTGGAGATGGTGGGAAAGGGGGTGATCGATGCTTTCAACCTAAAGTCTCACCAGATGATCCACAGCCCGGAGAAGCCCCACCGTTGCTCGGAATGCGGCAAGAGCTTCGCGGCGGCCATCACCCTGCGGGAGCACATGAAGATGCACTCGGAGGATAAGCCGTACAAGTGTACCCAGTGCAGGAAGAGCTTCATCCGCCGGCGCCACCTCAAGAAGCACCAGGAGCTTCACGCCAGGGAGAAGCCCTTCACCTGTTCCCAGTGTGGAAAGGGCTTTACCACGGCCTCTAGCCTGAAGCAGCACCAGAAAACCCACGCAGGGGACAAGCCTCACCGCTGCACACAGTGTGGGAAGTGCTTTGCCGCAGCCGCAACCCTGCGGGAGCACCAGCGCATCCACTCTGGGGAGAAGCCCTACAAGTGCAACCAGTGCAGGAAGAGCTTTGTCCGCAAGCGCCACCTTAAGAAGCACCAACTGGTCCACTCGGGTGGGAAACCCTACTCCTGCGCCCAGTGCGACAAGAGCTTCAACCACTCTTCCTCGCTCTCCCGGCACCACAAGGTCCACCTGGAAGCACGCATCTACTCCTCTCCTCCCCAGGGCAAGGCCTTCTCCTACGGGTCCACTATGAAGCAACAGTCGAGGATGCACCAGGGGGGAGGCGCGGGAGACAAACCGTACACCTGCAACCACTGCGACAAGAGCTTCAATCATTCCTCCTCCCTGTCCCGCCACCAAAGAGTCCACTCGGAGGGGAAGAGCTACACCTGCGGCCACTGTGGGAAGAGGTTCAACCACTCCTCTTCTCTGTCCAGGCACCAGCGTGTTCACCAGGAGCAGAAGCAGCAGCAGCAGCAGCAACAACAGGTAGTGGTGCAGCAACAGTACAGCGCCGTTCCCTCGACAAAGGGATTCCCCCACACCACCATCCTCAAACAGCGTATCCTGGCCAGCGAGAAGCCATACAGGTGCTCCCAGTGTGGAAAAGGCTTCAACCATTCATCTTCTCTCTCCAGGCATCATAGAATCCACATCGACCAGTGAGATCCCTACACACACCTACTCTCTCTCACTCACACACAGCCCTGACCGACACCCACCCCTGTGATGTTTCTGTTCTATCAATCGGTCCCGAGCTCCAGACGACAAGGACTACAGCCAATAAAACCCGGCCAGCTCTCCCAGTAACAGTGTAGTGGTCAGGGGCAGAGTTTAATTTGTCTCTGTGTGGAGCAGTCGATACAGATGGACGATGACACAACCAAAATATCCTTTTCAAAAGGAGAGAAATAAAAGTTCTAGCCAGAACTTGTAATAACCCTTTACAGATGAGCTGTTGAAGTTGGGTTGCTTGACAAGTTCCTAGGACTTTCAGATCAGTTAGTTTTGAATAAATTGTGTGATAGACATTTTGAATGAGCCTGTTTCTCCTTTGTGATTGTGATTCTTCGCTCCAGAACCCCCTCTTTTTGATTGCTTTTAAAGAAAAGAAAAATGATTTGATAATCTAGATGATAAATGTTACCTGACTAACGGAGAGAAACACTTGTAGTTATTTCACTCGTGCATAATTCTCCCCCTACTATATGAAGTGCTTTTCCGATCTAACCCTCGTTGAGGTCAATCTCCCACTCTTGGCTACTGATGCAACTTGCGATCAAGTCATACTGTCTTGATGGCATAAATTAGCAATTTTTCAAATGTGCATTTTTTTAACCCATCTTACCACCTGTAAACTCATGGGGGGAGACAGATCCTATGTAAATAATTGTTGATTTATCCTTTTTATATATCTGTATAGGTGACTACTGTGCAGTTTTGTTCCAGAAATTAGATGTGTTTTTTTTTATAGTAACATCCACATACACTCGCCTCCCTTCTCCAGATTCCTTTTCATTAATTGTTTTTGTTACAGAGCTACCAGAAAATGTTGCTGCTGCTCTTGTATGTACATACTGTCATATCTGGGTTGCCATCTAGGGTTTCCATCCAGTGAGATGCAGCTCCATGTGGATGGGTCTGTACCCAGTGATGTGGTCTGTACCCAGTGATGTGGTCTGTACTGTACAGCTAAAGTGTGGAGAGCAATACTGCCTCAAGCCTCTGTATTTTTGGGATGCAATTAACATTCATGAAAAGGAGAAATGGACAAAATCACCGTAAAAAAAATAAACTATCTGGTAGCATTATCTGAATTTGACTTGCGTCTGTTTTTAATTGATTCCCGATCCAGTTCTTTCAGCACCAAATGTAACATCATTATTAGATAGACGATGGACTCTGATGTTCAAGAGGTATTTCTTTACTCATTCAATTAGCAGTGTATAGAATTATAGTTGATATCACTGAATGGTTTTGGGAGTAGAAGTGCCCGAATTGGACAGTGTAATAATAGGTTGTGTTTACTACCTATCTAGACGATTATAGGTTGCTTTTAGTGACACCACTCTTGACTTTGAACTTCCAGGTTTTCCAAATTCCATGGGATTATGCTTTTTATTTACTGTTCTGTGTATAAATAAAAAAACGTTTTTTTTTTTTTTAAATACCGTTTGGGTCATTTTGACAGGGAAGAATAGCTATTATACTGTTTAAAAAAAAAATTGAAAAATAAAAAATATGGGAAGGAATTTTTATTTTGAGCAACCTTCATTCTTTTTACCCCTTTTTGAATAACAGTTGTGCTTCAAACGGTAGCATAGGCTTATTCCTTGTGTTAGATAGATAGGTGCCTTACTGCATGCTGTAGAAATGTATGCCGAGCTGTCATAAAACAAACAAAAAAACGTATGGTTTGGCAACTCCTTTATTCTTAACTTACACCCAGCATTTTAAGTTGATGTCATTACTTTATTATTTTTGGGCTTCTATGTACATTGTGTTTGCACACTGTTACATCTTCATTGTCATTTAATTTTCTCTCCTGTCTTTGTTTGGCATTCAATGTAGATTTTCTTCAAGGTTGAATTAAGGAAGTGAGAATGTTTTTGATCCCTATATGGCTTTGATAACTGTAGAGGTCCCACCCAGCGCCACCTCTCCCCACACTGACTGCTACATATATGGATAAATAAAAGTTGACTCAACATTGCATCAATGGTTTCTTTTGTCTGATTTGTTATTTTGAAGTCTGGTAATGACACCCACATGCTTCTTGTTAACTCAGTTTCCCTAAAAATACAACCGTGGGCAGGGCCAATGTAGAAGTTTAATATTCATTAATCCATGTTACTTAACTTCTTTCCACCTAACTTGGAAATTCTCAAATTTATGTTGGTGATGATGCTTTTGCCTCCCCCACAGACTACTGTAACCATTGGCTCATTTGAGTTTTCAAACATGCTTCCATTTCTTTTGTTACTGTGTCCAATTGGGGGCAGCCTTGTCTAAGGTTTGCTTACCTCATTCCCAACAAAAATTATAGCCGTCCCTTCTAGTTGTAAAAGTCCCACTGTTTAGTAATGACCTTATTTTTAATAAAAATAAATACGAGTTAAACGCGTCATCTCGCTATCACCCAACACTCAACCACCTCAATTCCTAACCTGAGCTCTCCCAGAGCCATGTTGATGTGGCTGGGATTTCTCCATGTACACCTTGTCCCTGGAGCCTCCACCTACACCCAGGACTTAGCTTATCACCTCTGTCTGCCAGGTTCTGTCTGGTTTGTATCGGCTGTTACTGAGCAACTTCAATGAACTTGTTTACTTACAAGAGGAAATCCTATGAAAGGCAAAGTCATTGCAGGGTAAAGGGTAGGTAGGCACTACTATTCAATACAAAGGAGCCTGGTAGATGGAGCTGAAAAGCTAAGCCCTGGGTGCTGGTGGTGGAAGAGTGACAGGTTCCATGGAGAAGCGAAAGGTACTACTTATTTTCTTAACAACTTTCAGTGAGGTGGTGGCTTGTGTGGTACATATTTATTTGTGTTACACATGGCTACAAGGAAAGGTATGAAAATTCAATTTCAGGCCTAGTGGAAGGACCATGCAAACTCACAATACTACCTCCTACATCCACACCACCTATTGATTGATCATGCATTCATTGCAGCAGATTCACTAGCCAAATATGTCTCAGGATATTCCTGTTAAATGTTATATACAGAAAGGGGAAGAATAAAATATACAAGGACATCCACTGGGGTAGGTCTGGGTTGAGCATCCATAAGTTGCTCTTATACACTATCCCGGGAGGAGTGGATAGCTAACCAGCATAGACAATGAGGAAAAGCTAGGTGTTCACAGTAAGTTTATTACAGCAGTGAAACAAACATGCTGGAAGTCCATGAAGATCGGCTGTGAACCCCATATCTGATTGCACATTCTTACTTCCCACGCTTTCTGATGGCGGAACAGACGGAGCTGCATCAGGGGACTCATGGGAATCTCACACAGAGCTGCGTCAGGAAGCTCATGGGCCCTCACACGGAGCTGCGTCAGGGAGCTCATTGTCCCTCCTTCTGAGATGCATCTGGGGGCCTATGGTTTCTATACGTTCATGACTGGTGTGAGCTGTAGCAAAGAGCTCTGTGATCTCATGGCGGAGCTCTTGGAGTGCAGTTTCTCCAGGTTCTGTAGGAAACCTCTCCTCTTTAGACCCTCCAGAATCACTGTGTTGTTGGTTGCCAGAGTCACATGGGTGCTGTAGGGAGAAACATAGAAGAACCGGGTATAAATTATAAAATGCACACAAAAAGCTCCTGTGGGGAGATGAACCATATCAGTAGGACAGAAATACAATATGGAATACACTGATAGACACACACTTAGATTCAGGGGAAGGGGATACCTAGTCAGGTACTAACTATACTGTGAAATTCAGGGTGAAAAAAAAACTACTCTTCACCACAAAAGGGAAAATGCCAAGTTCTTATAAAGTTCATGCAAAACTTTTCCCCTCTTCAATGTTAAATGTGAGGGTTTTATCCATCCATTATTCACAGTAATCATCCCCCTCTGTATAAATACTGCCTGGTCTAATTGGCTACGGGGTGTTTGTTCAGCTTTATATCCATTTACATGAAAAGGGAAGAAAGGGAAGGCACACCGCCGACCAGGGCCATGTGTCATCTAACTACCTCCAGCCTCAGCTTATTTTCACTGCAGCTCCACATTCTTCCACCCTCCCTGGGCCAGCGCTATAGGCAGCTGGCTCTGTAGGCCCTGTTGCCTCTACCTCAGCCAGAGAGAGGCTAGGTTTACAGCTGGAGAAAGGGGTCTAGGTCACAGGTGAGAAGACAAATAAACAGGGGATTTAAGGGCCAAATGCCTCTATGCGTTTCTGGCAGACTGGGACCTTAGGACAGGAGAGGAGAGTATGGGAAGAGGTCCTGCTGCCTGGAACAGTCACATTCCTGGGGCATATACATTAAGGGAGAAGAGAAGATATAAGAGTATTTTGTCTTTCGTAAAAAATACTAATGCTGGTGAATAGCATGGTCATTTAACAATACCTAGCTAGTGCAAATTGTCACAATCACTTCACAAAATATAATGAGACCTTTTGTTAAAAGTGTTATAACTGCAATCCATTAATGTTCGATGATGATTAATAGAAAGAAACTCACCAGGGCGAGTCTATCCCGCTGTCTCCCGTGTTGCTCTGACTCTCCCCTGCCTCCCCCATCATCTTTCCCCCTCCGGCTCCACTGGACATGCCCAGACTGATACTTGAGCTCTGAAGGCCTCCTCTCTCCCTCAGGGTATCACAGCCCCCCTTTTCGTCCCCGTCTTCCTCTACTCTGCAACCCCAGTGAGCCGACTCCCCGTCCCCCTCGTCTGCTGACTTATGGAGGGTCTCAGCGTCAGACTCCACCTCGCTGGTCTGGCAGTAGTCAAATATGCTGCTGTCTGCCACCCCAGCATGCTCCAAACCATCCAGGGAGAGGCTGGCGTCCTGCCGTCGCTCCCCAAGGATCGGGGCTCCTCGCCTGGGGCTGGGATCACTGTGGGTCCCTGGTGACGTCTGGCTGAGGTGGCTAAGGGTAGAGCGGCTCACTCTGACGCACCTCTCCTTCCCCTGTCCGTGGGGGCTGTGAGGGGACAGAGAGGGGTATTGGTGGATGGTAGAAGAGTGCTCCTCCGCATAAGTGCTATCCCAGTCTCCTTGGAGAGATTGGGGGTCAGGGAAGTGGGGTTGGGGCTCATGGTAAGAGGAGTGACATTGGTCGTGGAAGTGAGTAGGGTCTTGGTGGTCGAAGTGAGTGTCTTGGTATCTGGTCTGAGGATCATGGTAGAGGGACTGAGAGTCATGATAGTGAGACATTCGTGTTTGATAGATCTCTCTGTTGTCAATGACTCCCTCCTCACTCTGATAAAGAGAACTACAGGCATCCTCATCTTCTTCCTCTGCTCTCTGGTAATGCCTGTGGTCATCTTCTATAAACTCATCACTCTCTATCATAAAGCCATTACTCTCCACCATTAACCCATCAATGTCCCCATGCTCATGACCTGGACTCCTGTGCTCTCTACTGCCACCACTGCTGTGTACTAGACCATGCTGGTTGGGGGTGGTACTGAAAGCCTGTTGGTGAGAGGAGAGCAGGTCAGGCCTGTGGGTTAGGTCTCCCTGTGTGTCTGTGTGTTTGAAGGAGTGCCTGCGATGCACAGCAGGCTTTGGCCAGGGCACGGCCGGGTCGCACGGATGGGCAGGGACTGGGTCATAGAGGTGGGTACTAGGGAGGTTGGGATCAGAGTCTAGGGTTTGGCTTGTTATTGCTGGGTGTCTATGGTCCGTTGTACTGCCATATTCTGCTTGCTGTGTCGTTCTATGCTTTCCCTCCTTCTCCTTCTCCTTCCCTCCCTCCCTGCTGTCCCTCCCTCTGTTCTTTCTCTCCCTCTGATATCTAACCTTGTCGTCTATCCTTAGGGTGCTGCTCTGGGGGTATGCCGAGCTATAGTCTGACGGTAATTCTCTGGGGGGTTTGGTATCAGAGGGGTGCAGGAGGAGGGGGTCAGTGGTGAACCCCCTCTCGTGGAGACGGTCACATGACCTGTCCTCGGTTGTACGAGACTTTCCAGCATGCTCTGTGTCATCAGCGGTCACTTTGGCTTTGTGCGGGTCCCAGGATTTGGAGCGGTGTCCCACTCGTTCTCTCCTGCCTCCTCCTGATGTCTTCCTCTCTTTCCCCTCCTTCGCTTCCTTTCCCTCTCTCCTCCTCTGTTCTTTGTGGGTCATGCTAGGGGCCACAGTCTGGGTTGGGGTTGTATCTTTCCCAGGTGGTTGACCCTCAAAGGGGTTGTCAATGCGTTTCTTATAGAGGCTTTTCCCCTCCACCGCTCCTGGCTCCTCTCTATGGTCCGGTTCATGGACAGGGACCTCAGGTCTGAGGCGAGAGGGGACCAGCTCCTCCCTATCTGGGTCCACATCCACACACACTGGGGCCTTAGTCTTCAACCTGTCTTTCTGTTTCTCCCCGGAGGAATGCGTTCTCTTGCTGCGAGAGGCCTTGGAAGTAGATCTCCTGCCCCCAGCCCCTGCTCCGAGTACGGGCCGGGAGGAGTGTTGTTGTCTGGGCTTGGAGCTGGTCAGGATCTCAGTGGACATGCCCTTGTCCACCACCTTGTCTCCTCTGTCTACCCTGTCCCCCTTGTCCAAACCTTTATCCCTTTCCACCCCTCTTTCCCCTCGTCTTTCTGTTTCCGTCCCTTTCTCCCCTCCTCTCTCCCCCAGTTTCTTCATTAGTACAGTGTGGCGTGTCAGGTTGTCCACAGTGAGCTCAGGGTTGATGCGTCTGATGATAGCGTGCTCCAGGTCTCTGGGCAGATTGTTCAGATCCTCCTCGTCTCTCACCGGCCACTCCTCCGGAGGGAACTGACCCGAGAACGAGGCATATTCTTTCTTCACTTTCTCCTTCTTCCCTCCGTTCCTCCTGAAGAGGCTGAGGCCAAACCTCCTCCCCGGTTTGCCCTTGCTGCTGGCGGCGGTAGCCGTAGTGGTCTTGCTGACCTCGCTAGCCTGGTAGTCTGCGGCCGTCGAGGTCGACTGGTGCTGGACTTGAGGCTTGTGGTCCCGGGACCACTTTAGACTCTTCCCTGTGCACTCGCTAATAGAAACAGAAACCGAGTGCTGGTCTGGGAGGGATGGAGGAACCGTGGTGGCTGTAGTGGCCGTAGTAGCAGGATTGGTCACGTTCTGGGCAGGGGCAAAGCAGCTGCAGGACTTGCAGTGGGCCACCAGAGGGGGCTGTGAGTGGCTCTCCAGGGTGTCATTACTGAGCAGGTAGGTGATGGGGGGAGGGGATGGCAGCTCATTGTCTCCAGACCCTGAGGTCCACCAGCTCTTCTCTCTCACCAGGCTGTTGGTGATAAAGTAGGTCTGAGGAGTGACAATGAAATAGCCCTCTCCTGTGTGGTAGATCTTCCTCTCTTTGATCAATGAGCCCAGAGCGTTGTACAGGATGTCCTGAGTAGGGATGGTCATACCTGGCAGGAAGAGAGAGAGAAGATCAGCCTCATTAGTTAATACAGTTTATCTCCTATAAATCTCATAGAAGTTACTGCATATCGGCAGATGGGTTCGACTAGTTTACAGTCAGACTTAAAACTGCACGTTAAGCATTAGTACACTAGATATAATTCTCCCCTTTTTGACACCTACAATTACTCTATTGCAGGAGCACCTGTGGTTGAATGTATGTAAGGATATGAAGCTCTCCCTATACATCTGTATAAGTTACCTGGGTGAGCCTTGGTCATGTGACTGATGAGGGCTTCCTGGTTGACGGTGATATTGGAGGAGTTCATGTCAGAGATGACACAGCAGAGGACCTCGGCTAGAGGGAGGAACTGAGACTGGGCCACTGGAGACATCTGCACTGGGGACAGGTCACCTGGAACACGCACGCAAACGCGCACGCAAACGCACACACGCACGCACACACACACACACATATACATTGTTAGACTGGTGTAAAACACACACCTTAATTAGGCAGATCACCAGCAACACACACCTTGGATAGACTATTGTAACAAACACTTGGTTACACCAACATCTGTTTGCAACTTTTACTTTGTGGTCTATATCCTTTTTCCAGTAAAAATATTAATGTCATGACCAAGATTAATTAGTTGATAATGCGGGTGTTCCAGTGAATATTGTAGACCTGACTTCCATTTGAATTCCATTAATACTGGGATGGACTACAGCATTCCATTAATACTGGGATGGACTACAGCATTCCATTAATACTGGGATGGACTACAGCATTCCATTAATACTGGGATGGACTACAGCATTCCATTAATACTGGGATGGACTACAGCATTCCATTAATACTGGGATGGACTACAGTATTCCATTAATACTGGGATGGACTACAGTATTCCATTAATACTGGGATGGACTAGAGAATTCCATTAATACTGGGATGGACTACAGCATTCCATTAATACTGGGATGGACTACAGTATTCCATTAATACTGGGATGGACTAGAGAATTCCATTAATACTGGGATGGACTAGAGAATTCTATTAATACTGGGATGGACTACAGTATTCCATTAATAGTTTACAATTGGCTCATTCATCCCCCTCCTCTCCCCTGTAACTTTTCCCCAGGTCGTTGCTGTAAATGAGAATGTGTTCTCAGTCAACTTACCTGGTAAAATAACGGATAAGTAAAAATATATTTAAAAAAATAAAATACTGGGATGGACTACAGCATTCCATTAATTTATTTTATTTTATTTATTTAGCCTTTATTTAACCAGGTAGGCAAGTTGAGAACAAGTTCTCATTTACAATTGCGACCTGGCCAAGATAAAGCAAAGCAGTTCGACACATACAATGACACAGAGTGACACATGGAGTAAAACAAACATACAGTCAATAATACAGTAGAAAAATAAGTCTATATACAATGTGAGCAAATGAGGTGAGATAAGGGAGGTAAAGGCAAAAAAAGGCCATGGTGTCAAAGTAAATACAATATAGCAAGTAAAACACTGGAATGGTAGATTTGCAGTGAAAGAATGTGCAAGGTAGAGATAGAAATAATGGGGTGCAAAGGAGCAAAATAAATAAATACAGTAGGGGGAGAGGTAGTTGTTTGGGCTAAATTATAGATGGGCTATGTACAGGTGAAGTAATCTGTGAGCTGCTCTGACAGCTGGTGCTAAAGCTAGTGAGGGAGATAAGTGTTTCCAGTTTCAGAGATTTTTGTAGTTCTTTTCAGTCATTGGCAGCAGAGAACTGGAAGGAGAGGCGGCCAAAGGAAGAATTGGTTTTGGGGGTGACCAGAGAGATATACCTGCTGGAGTGCGTGCTACAGGTGGGTGCTGCTATGGTGACCAGCGAGCTAAGATAAGGGGGGACTTTACCTAGCAGGGTCTTGTAGATGACCTGGAGCCAGTGGGTTTGGCGACGACTATGAAGCGAGGGCCAGCCAACGAGAGCGTACAGGTCGCAGTGGTGGGTAGTATATGGGGCTTTGGTGACAAAACGGATTGCACTGTGATAGACTGCATTCAATTGGCAGCATGAGTGAAGGATGCTTTGTTGCGAAATAGGAAGCCAATTCTAGATTTAACTTTGGATTGGAGATGTTTGATGTGAGTCTGGAAGGAGAGTTTACAGTCTAACCAGACACCTAGGTATTTGTAGTTGTCCACATATTCTAAGTCAGAACCGTCCAGAGTAGTGATGTTGGAGAGGCGGGCAGGTGCAGGCAGCGATCGGTTGAAGAGCATGCATTTAGTTTTACTTGTATTTAAGAGCAATTGGAGGCCACAGAAGGAGAGTTGTATGGCATTGAAGCTCGTCTAGAGGTTAGTTAACACAGTGTCCAAAGAAGGGCCAGAAGAATACAGAATGGTGTCGTCTGGGATGGACTACAGTATTCCATTAATACTGGGATGGACTACAGTATTCCATTAATACTGGGATGGACTACAGCATTCCATTAATACTGGGATGGACTACAGTATTCCATTAATACTGGGATGGGCTACAGCATTCCATTAATACTGGGATGGACTACAGCATTCCATTAATACTGGGATGGACTACAGTATTCCATTAATACTGGGATGGGCTACAGCATTCCATTAATACTGGGATGGACTACAGTATTCCATTAATACTGGGATGGACTACAGTATTCCATTAATACTGGGATGGACTACAGAATTCCATTAATACTGGGATGGACTACAGCATTCCATTAATACTGGGATGGACTACAGCATTCCATTAATACTGGGATGGACTACAGTATTCCATTAATACTGGGATGGACTACAGTATTCCATTAATACTGGGATGGACTACAGCATTCCATTAATACTGGGATGGACTACAGTATTCCATTAATACTGGGATGGACTACAGTATTCCATTAATACTGGGATGGACTACAGTATTCCATTAATACTGGGATGGACTACAGCATTCCATTAATACTGGGATGGACTACAGTATTCCATTAATACTGGGATGGGCTACAGCATTCCATTAATACTGGGATGGACTACAGTATTCCATTAATAGTGGGATGGACTACAGTATTCCATTAATATTGGGATGGACTACAGCATTCCATTAATACTGGGATGGACTACAGTATTCCATTAATACTGGGATGGGCTACAGCATTCCATTAATACTGGGATGGACTACAGTATTCCATTAATAGTGGGATGGACTACAGTATTCCATTAGTACTGGGATGGACTACAGTATTCCATTAATATTGGGATGGACTACAGCATTCCATTAATACTGGGATGAACTACAGCATTCCATTAATACTGGGATGGACTACAGTATTCCATTAATACTGGGATGGACTACAGCATGCCATTAATGGGGCGGCAGTGTAGCCTAGTGGTTAGAGCATTGGACTAGTAACCGAAAGGTTGCAAGTTCAAATCCCCGAGCTGACAAGGTACAAAATCTGTTGTTCTGCCCTTGAACAGGCAGTCATTGAAAATAAGAATTTGTTCTTAACTGACTTGCCTAGTAAAATAAAGGTTAATACTGGGATGGACTACAGGATTCCATTAATACTGGGATGGACTACAGGATTCCATTAATACTGGGATGGACTACAGCATTCCATTAATACTGGGATGGACTACAGCATTCCATTAATACTGGGATGGACTACAGGATTCCATTAATACTGGGATGGACTACAGGATTCCATTAATACTGGGATGGACTACAGCATTCCATTAGTACTGGGATGGGCTACAGTATTCCATTAATACTGGGATGGACTACAGGATTCCATTAATACTGGGATGGACTACAGGATTCCATTAATACTGGGATGGACTACAGCATTCCATTAGTACTGGGATGGGCTACAGTATTCCATTAATACTGGGATGGACTACAGCATTCCATTAATACTGGGATGGACTACAGGATTCCATTAATACTGGGATGGACTACAGCATTCCATTAGTACTGGGATGGGCTACAGCATTCCATTAATACTGGGATGGACTACAGGATTCCATTAATACTGGGATGGACTACAGTATTCCATTAATACTGGGATGGACTACAGTATTCCATTAATACTGGGATGGACTACAGCATTCCATTAATACTGGGATGGGCTACAGTATTCCATTAATACTGGGATGGACTACAGCATTCCATTAGTACTGGGATGGACTACAGCATTCCATTAGTACTGGGATGGGCTACAGTATTCCATTAATACTGGGATGGACTACAGTATTCCATTAATACTGGGATCGACTACAGCATTCCATTAATACTGGGATGGGCTACAGTATTCCATTAATACTGGGATGGACTACAGCATTCCATTAGTACTGGGATGGGCTACAGTATTCCATTAATACTGGGATGGACTACAGCATTCCATTAATACTGGGAGTGACCACGGAATGTCATTAGTCCCACAGAAGCGACCACAGGTTCTGCCTGTCAGGCTATCACATATCACCTCTACTGTGTCTTCAGCTAAGAGAGAGGCTAGAGAGAGGGGGGGTAACCATACCCTATGGTAACCATACCCTAACAACCACCTGGTCCTCCTTTAACAGGGCTTATAATCAATGGACTTTGAGGTGATTTAGGTACACCTTGATTCAAGTCCACAGTTAATAGTTATTTTTCTGTTGCTCTTGAATGGTTTTATGTACCCACTACACTGCCTGGTGGAAACTACCACAGTTCTTAATATTTAACTCTAGGTTACATTATAATAGGTTAAGTACACACAATCTTGGATGGCCACTTTAGTGCTCTCCCACCCTAAGCTGTTAAATGATTAGCCTAACCACAAGCCTAGTAGGCCTAGTCTACTCTCCTTACTATCCAACCCCAGACACAAAACCAGTCACTACCAGACATAACCGTGACCTCAATAAGACCATGCTGTTTCAACAAATGATTGGTGTTAAACCATATGGTGTGTTTGTGTGAGTCTCCCACCTCTCCAAAAAACAGTGTCTGGCAAACACATCTCTCCCTGCAGAGTAAACATTCACCTCCCTCACACACTGAAACCACTCATGTCAGGCAAAATAAACCACTAATCAGATGGCTGGATGAGACACACACACCCGAGGCAGTCTGCAGAGGAGCTAAACAGCAAATAAAGTGCACTCAATGCATTCTACACATCCTGTAAGAAACACAACGTGAAATGTGAAAACAATGACTTCTTCACACTGACATCACATGCAAAAATGCCATTAATTTAGCCAAGCTTTAAATATCAAGAAGATCTCAGTCTGAGAAGTCCTACACCATCACCACAGACAACAGACTGTTAAAACTCAGTCTAACCCCAACCAACCTACACCATCACCACAGACAACAGACTGTTTAAACTCAGTCTAACTCCAACCCCCCTACACCATCACCACAGACAACAGACTGTTAAAACTCAGTCTAACCCCAACCAACCTACACCATCACCACAGACAACAGACTGTTTAAAACTCAGTCTAACTCCAACCCCTACACCATCACCACAGACAACAGACTGTTAAAACTCAGTCTAATCCCAACCCCTACACCATCACCACAGACTGCTAAAACTCAGTCTAATCCCAACCCCCTACACCATCACTACAGACAACAGACCGTTAAAACTCAGTCTAATCCCAACCCCTACACCATCACCACAGACCAGACTGCTAAAGCTCAGTCTAATCCCAACCCCCTACACCATCACCACAGACAACAGACTGTTAAAACTCAGTCTAACCCCAACCCCTACACCATCACCACAGACTGCTAAAACTCAGTCTAACCCCAACCCCTACACCATCACCACAGACTGCTAAAACTCAGTCTAACCCCAACCCCTACACCATCACCACAGACTGCTAAAACTCAGTCTAATCCCAACCCCCTACACCATCACCACAGACTGCTAAAACTCAGTCTAATCCCAACCCCCTACACCATCACCACAGACCAGACTGCTAAAATTCAGTCTAATCCCAACCCCCTACACCATCACCACAGACCAGACTGCTAAAGCTCAGTCTAATCCCAACCCCCTACACCATCACCACAGACAACAGACTGTTAAAACTCAGTCTAATCCCAACCCCCTACACCATCACCACAGACAACAGACTGTTAAAACTCAGTCTAATCCCAACCCCCTACACCATCACCACAGACCAGACTGCTAAAATTCAGTCTAATCCCAAACCCCCTACACCATCACCACAGACCAGACTGCTAAAGCTCAGTCTAATCCCAACCCCCCTACACCATCACCACAGACAACAGACTTCTAAAACTCAGTCTAATCCCAACCCCCCTACACCATCACCACAGACCACAGACTGCTAAAGCTCAGTCTAATCCTCAGAGCTGATGTTTCACTGAGTGTTCCTTCCTTTAGGTCTTAGCTCTCTATTGTGTTCACTTCCTACGGCAATGGCTGCCAGGCTGGCTGCATAGCATCAGCTAAATGCTGGGACTGACACAGTCTTGTGGGGGAGATGGAGGAAACATTCATGAGGAGGAAGGTGTTAGGGTGGCATCTTCAGCAGGGCTGGGTGCACTATCTTCTGCGCCACAAAGGTCCAGACCTCCTGGCAGGTGTTGTAATGTAGCCTACTTAGAAAGGGAACCTCCATTAGCCTCACTGTTCCTGATAGATTAGGATATCCTGTCTGAGACGGTCTCATGGTCGGTCTTCTATAGAGACTTCAACAGAGAAAAGGAAGGATTGCCATAGGCTGCAGAAATTAGGTCCCCTTGCAACGCAATCCCTTCCCTGGGGAGAGGGAGAGAAAAGAGAGTGAGAGAGAGACAGCGAGAGAGAGATAAACAGAGAAAGAGAGAGCGAGAGACAGATAGAGCGGGAGACAGATAGAGACAGAGACAGAGAGAAAGACAGAGAGAAAGACCGAGAGAGAGAGAGAGACAGAGAGAGAGAGAGGGAGAGAGATAGAGAGAGAGAGAGAGAGAGAGAGAGAGTAAACAGGGGTTAAGGCAGAGGACAAAGGATGAATAGAAGAGTGTCCTTATGCTTCAGGGATATCTTCCTCCTTTATCTCCCTCACTTTCTATTCATTTCTCCCACTCTCCATTTCCTTTCTCATCTCAGTCTTGAGGCCTATAAACACTGTTGTCTAGAAGATCACACCCTACCTAAAAAGGCTATTACTGAGTTGAACATCAACAGGTTGGAAAAATAAAGGATGTCTATAGTACAGTATCAGACTGGACCAGGATGTCTATAGTACAGTATCAGACTGGACCAGGATGTCTATAGTACAGTATCAGACTGGACCAGGATGTCTATAGTACAGTATCAGACTGGACCAGGATGTCTATAGTACAGTATCAGACTGGACCAGGATGTCTATAGTACAGTATCAGACTGGACCAGGATGTCTATAGTACAGTAACAGACTGGACCAGGATGTCTATAGTACAGTATCAGACTGGACCGGGATGTCTATAGTACAGTATCAGACTGGACCTGCATGTCTATAGTACAGTATCAGACTGGACCAGGATGTCTATAGTACAGTATCAGACTATCTCTTCTTCTCTATGCCTTTTCCATTATCTCTCTCTCTGGCTTGTCTCTGGACCAGGATGTCTTGTCTCTCAGACTGGCTTGTCCTGGACCAGGATCTCTCTCTCTGGCTTGTCCCTGGACCTGCATCTCTCTGGACCAGGATGGCTTGTCCTCTCTCTTCTTCTCTATGCCTTTTCCATTATCTCTCTCTCTGGCTTGTCTCTCTCTGGCTTGTCTCTCTCTCTGGCTTGTCTCTCTCTGGCTTGTCCCTCTCTCTCTGGCTTGTCTCTCTCTGGCTTGTCCCTCTCTCTCTCTCTGGCTTGTCCCTCTCTCGCTCTGGCTTGTCTCTCTCTCTCTCTGGCTTGTCCCTCTCTCTCTCTGGCTTGTTCCTCTCTCTCTCTGGCTTGTCCCTCTCTCTCTCTGGTTTGTCCCTCTCTCTCTCTGGCTTGTCCCTCTCTCTCTCTGGCTTGTCTCTCTCTGGCTTGTCCCTCTCTCTCTCTGGCTTGTCCCTCTCTCCACAGCATTTCTCTATGTACATGTATTGTGGAACACCAACAGGTGTGAAACCACCAAGCTGCCTTTACAGTACAGTAGCAGATGGACCTGGTTGTTATTATTTAGTCTAACATTAGAAAGTGTGACCAGCCCTCTAATAGAGCTCAGTGCTCTAGCTCTCTTTTCTTCAGGGGAAAGGAAGGGACTCTATGTTCCTGGAACATTACACCGGGACACGGACATTAAACCCTTTGTCAAACACCACATCAATACCCCTCTGGGTACCATGGCAACAGCACCCCGTGCCACAAGGAGGGGAGACAGTATTCTAGTGAGTAGAACAGGAGATGGAAGCAACAGGAATATTAACATTCTAGACTACCTTAGAATGTTCACTGATGTTAGTTTTGAACAAGGTCTAGGTCAGGTGTACTTGTAATGGTATTAATGTAATTATTGTACGAAATCACACAAAACAAGCAATGTACTGTACGAAATCACTTATCAAAACAAGCAATGTACTGTACGAAATCACTTATCAAAACAAGTAATGTTGTACTGTAAGAAATCACTGATCAAAACAAGCAATGTACTGTACGAAATCACTTATCAAAACAAGCAATGTACTGTACGAAATCACTTATCAAAACAAGCAATGTACTGTACAAAATCACTTATCAAAACAAGCAATGTACTGTACAAAATCACTTATCAAAACAAGCAATGTACTGTATGAAATCTCTTATCAAAACAAGCAATGTACTGTATGAAATCTCTTATCAAAACAAGCAATGTACTGTATGAAATCTCTTATCAAAACAAGCAATGTACTGTACGAAATCACTTATCAAACAAGCAATGTACTGTATGAAATCTCTTATCAAAACAAGCAATGTCTACAATCTTCTGATCTAGGATATATTTCTTCTCATACATCAAATAGTTTCTCATAGAGTAAACATGGACAGAGAAATCTAATCTCACACATAACAAGCTATAAATAAGGTTTATTTAAATCATACAGTACTCCTGTGATTTTGAAAGAGATTGACAGACAGACAGATACTCTAGCCAAAGGGTTCTTAAACTGGGGTCTGAGGATGTACTGAGGAGGTACTGAGAATCCCTGGTGAGGAGGGACTGAGAATCCCTGGTGAGGAGGGACTGAGAATCCTTGGTGAGGAGGGACTGAGAATCCCTGGTGAGGAGGGACTGAGAATCCTTGGTGAGGAGGGACTGAGAATCCCTGGTGAGGAGGGACTGAGAATCCTTGGTGAGGAGGGACTGAGAATCCCTGGTGAGGAGGGACTGCAGGGGGTCCACGGACAGATCAGATTTTTTATTTTATTTGACATTTAATGTTCTTTGAATTAATATTACTAACAACATATTTCATTTAATAAAAGTACTTTTGAGTGACACTAAGTGGCAGTGTTTTTACAACTAATGCCGGTCTGCCCGAGGCTGATGCAGTGCAGGTGTTTGTACACATGCTCTCATTCAAATAAACACATACAAGAACACACACATACATGTAATAGTGCCAGACATGCACACAAACATATAAAGTTGGCATTGCTGTTATGATTTTAGTTGTCCTTGATGTCCTTTGTTTTACATGTTTTATTTTAATTTTTTTGCATTGTTGTTTACTGTTTTCTTCTGTCTTTTCCTTTTTTCTCTTTAGTTCATTCTCTTGGTTGTTGGTGCATTGGGGGGTTCTTGGGGGTGGGGAACAGAATTAATTGTAGTTTTTCTTCCAGGGGGGACTGTGGGAGTGGTCTCAAATGGTTGAGGGACAGCTATTGGGGAACTGTGGGGGGATCTTGGAGGGTTCAGGTTTCACAAGCTTGTGATCATGAAAAAGGAAACTATGATATATATTTTATATCACTATCAGTATCATGCACACATAAGGATGGATCTGTTGCAGAAAGACTGATACATGTATGATAGTGTCTTGATGCTGTAGTGTTTGTCCTTCGTGTTCTAATACTTTAATGTTACCCCTTCCTTGTGTTTTTTTGTAATAAATCATTATTAAATAAATAAAAACCTACAGATTTAATGAATTTGGACCAAGGGATCAGTGGAATAAGTTTAGAGTAGAGGTCGACCGATTAATCGGAATGGACGATTAATTAGGGCCGATTTCAAGTTTTCATAACAATTGGAAATCGGTATTTTTGGGCGCCGATTTGCCGATTTATTTATTTTAAAATAAAAAATGTTTATACCTTTATTTAAGTAGGCAAGTCAGTTAAGAAAACATTCTTATTTTCAATGACTCCACAAGGAGACTGACTGCCTGTTACGAGAATTAAGTAAGCCAACGTAAGTTGCTAGCTAGCATTAAACTTATAAATATTATAAAAAACAATCAATCATACTCTACACATGGTTGATGATATTACTAGATATTATCTAGCATGTCCTGCGTTGCATATAATCTGACTGAGCATACAAGCATACAAGTATCTAAGTATCTTACTGAGCGGTGGTAGGTAGAAGCGGGCACGTAAACATTCATTCAAACAGCACTTTTGTGCATTTTGTCAGCAGCTCTTCCTTGTGCGTCAAGCATTGCGCTGTTTATGACTTTTTATGACTTTATGACTTAGTCAAAGGTTAATGAAATACAAATGGTATAGAGGGAAATAGTCCTATAATTCCTATAATAACTACAACCCAAAACGTCTTACCTGGGAATATTAAAGACTCATGTTAAAAGGAACCACCAGCTTTCATATGTTCTCATGTTCTGAGCAAGGAACTTAAATGTTAGCATTCTTACATAGCACATATTGCACTTTTACTTTCTTCTCCAACACTTTGTTTTTGCATTATTTAAACCAAATTGAACATGTTTCATTATTTATTTGAGGCTAAATAGATTTTATTGATGTATTATATTAAGTTAAAATAAGTGTTAATTCAGTATTGTTGTAATTGTCATTATTACAAATAAAAAAATATTTTTAAAATCGGCAGATTAATCGGTATCGACTTTTTTGGTCCTCCAATAATCGGTATCGGCATTGAAAAATCATAATTGGTCGACCTCTAGTTTAGAGGGTGTAATACAATAGAATCTAATATTATTCATCTACAATGTATATTCTTAACCCTGGGCAACATGGGCCTGGGAGGCTCGTAATACTCCTTGTATTCCCCCAAAAGTTTGTATTTACATTTTTTATAAATGCACTGTACATTAAGTTTTAAAACTGCAAACTATTCTTTCTGTCTCATGGCAAAATGTGTAGAATTGCAGGATATTACCTTTAAAGCCGCAAAATTAGCTCAGATGCCAAGAGGTGGGCCTTTAAAATGTTCCTTCCCAGGGCGCAAGACTTGGTTTGTCCGGCCATACACTGCCGGAGTCATAGTAAAACTCCTTGTATGCTATTTCTATCTCACTCGAGTTGTGTTCTGGTAACGAGGGGGTCCCTGATGAATTTGCTATCACAAAGGGGATATAGGGGAAACACTGTTCTCTCCTATCTCTTTTCTGCCTGAATGAGGTTGATAAATGCCACATGTACTCTATTCACATGGCTGTGCTTCTGTTGCTTTAGGTCCGTCGGGTCAGTCACATGAGTCCCACTAGACTAGACATGATTACATTACAGCCTAAAGGCCTAAAAACATATCTTACAGCCAGGCCCCTTCTGACTGCCTATAAGACATCAGAGATAACACGGGGCTAGTCAGTAGTAATTACCACACTACAACAACACCACTAAGGAATGTATACTGGATTAGAGACATCTTTTCAAAATGAAGATGCCTGGAGTCAAATCAAATCAAATTAAATTTGTCACATGCGCCGAATACAACAGTGAAATGCTTACTTACAAGCCCTTAACCAACAATGAAGTAAGAAAAAATAATACATTTTTTAAAACTAAATAAATAATAAAAGTAATATACAGGGGTACCGGTACCGAGTCAATGTGCCGGGGTACAGGTTAGTCGAGGAAATTGAGGTAATATGTAAATGTAGGTACTGTAGGGGTAAAGTGACTAACCCTGTTGCCTGTGTGGGCTTCATACTCAAACCATTGGAACCATTATCTTCCATAAGCTCTATTGATTTCACTCTCCCTTACACACACAGACACATATGCACACACAAACATGTGCAGTCGTGCACACACATGCATGCACACACACACACACAGTCCCACCCCCCCCATTCTAATCTCCATATCCTAACGATGTGGTCCTCATTCCACATTCTCACCAGCTACTGAGGCAGGAGACTCTTCTACAGACACCGTTCCCTCTGGTTTGGCATTGATCGTCCTCTACATGGACCAGCGGTTCCCAAACTTGGGGTCGACTGACATGAAAATGGGGTCGCGGGAAAATTTGCAAAGTCCTGAAAAAACCCTTCACTTCTTCCACATTTTGTTACGTTACAGCCTCATTCTAATATTGATAACATTTTTTTTCAGCAATCTACACACAATACCCCACGATGACAAAGCGAAAACAGGTTTTTTAGACATTTTTGCACATTTATTAAAAATAAAAAACAGAAATACCTTATTTACATAAGTATTCAGACCATTTGCTATGCGAGGATCTGCAGAGAAGAATTGGAGAAACTACCCAAATACAAGTGTGCCAAGTTTGTAGAGTCATACCCAAAAAGACTCAATGCTGTAATCCCTGCCAAAGGTCCTTCAACAAAGTACTGAGTAAAGGGTCTGAATACTTATGGAAATGTTATATTTCAGTTTTTATTTTTAATTACTTAGCAAATATTTCTACAAACCTGTTTTTGCTTTGCCATTATGGGGTATTGTGCGTAAAAACTAATTTAATCAATTTTATAATAAGGCTGTAACGTAACTAGATGTGGAAAAAGTCAAGGGGTCTGAATACTTTCCGAAGGCACCACATATTGTCTTTGTATCTCAAAATCCTTTTAATGTGGTTAACCTTAAAAAATGTAATGAAAATTGTTCAAATCTAAAATCTAATATTCAACAAGAGAGCGCACTTAGACCATGGGGAAAGGCTGCACTTGATCGTTGCACTTGAATCATTCCCACGGTGAATGGCTAAACCTGCTACGCTATGAAACCACACACTATTGCAGAGACTTTGACATTACCAGCTGCAATAGATATGGTGAAAACAATGTGTGGGGAGGCAGAGGCACAGAAATTCACATCAATACCTTTGTCAGATAACAATGTTAAACAAAGAATTTATGCTCTTACTGAACGACTCAAAAAGTCCTCAGCTTGGGCCTCCCGGGTGGCGCAGTGGTCTAGCTGTGCCACCAGAGACTCTGGCTTCGAGCTCAGGATCTGTCGCAGCCAGCCGCGACCGTTGGCCTAGCGTCGTCTGGGTTAGGGAAAGTTTTTGTAGGGATATCCTTGTCTCATCGCGCACAAGCGACTCATGTGAGGGGCCGGGCGCAGTGCACGCTAACCAGGTCGCCAGGTGCACGGTGTTTCCTCCGACACATTGGTGCGGCTGGCTTTCGGGTTGGATGCGCGCTGTGTCAAGAGGCAGTGCGGCTTGGTTGGGTTGTGTTTCGGAGGACGCATGGCTTTCGGATACCATGCGAAATTGGGGAGAAAAGGGGGTAAAGTTAAAAATAATAATAATAATCCCCAGTTTATGCTGGATGTTAGCTGTGCTAGCTGTGCTAGCTGTGAGGGCCAACATGACCATGCATTGATTTACATGTCGGGGGATGCTATACACGAGGACATATTGTTCTGTCTCACGATTCCCGAGCATGAACCGGCATATTGTGCTGCGTGGCTATATTGACGAAAAACAGATTCCATATGGGATTGAATGGTGGGATTTTGCACAGATGGGGCTCCATCCTTGTACTTCCGGCGCCGACAGAGATGGCCGCCTCGCTTCGCGTTCCTAGGAAACTATGCAGTTTTTTGTTTTTTTACGTGTTATTTCTTACACTAGTACCCCAGGTCATCTTAGGTTTCTTTACATACAGCCGAGAAGAACTACTGAATATAAGATCAGCGTCAACTCACCATCAGTACGACCAAGAATATGTTTTTCGCGACGCGGATCCTGTGTTCTGCCTTACAACCAGTGTAACCGAGTGGATCACATGCAGCGACCAAAAAAAAAAAAAACGACTCAGAAAAAGAGGGAAACGAAGCGGTCTTCTGGTCAGACTCCGGAGACGGGCACATCGTGCACCACTCCCTAGCATTCTTCTTGCCAATGTCCAGTCTCTTGACAACAAGGTTGATGAAATCCGAGCAAGGGTAGCATTCCAGAGGGACATCAGAGACTGTAACGTTCTTTGCTTCACGGAAACATGGCTCACTGGAGAGACGCAATCCGAAGCGGTGCAGCCAGCGGGTTTCTCCACGCATCGCGCCGACAGAAACAAACATCTTTCTGGTAAGAAGACGGGCGGGGGCGTATGTCTTATGGCCAACGTGACATGGTGTGATGAAAGAAACATACAGGAACTCAAATCCTTCTGTTCACCTGATTTAGAATTCCTCACAATCAAATGTAGACCGCATTATCTACCAAGAGAATTCTCTTCGATTATAATCACAGCCGTATATATCCCCCCCAAGCAGACACATCGATGGCTCTGAACGAACTTTATTTAACTCTCTGCAAACTGGAAACGATTTATCCGGAGGCTGCATTCATTGTAGCTGGGGATTTTAACAAGGCTAATCTGAAAACAAGACTCCCTAAATTTTATCAGCATATCGATTGCGCAACCAGGGGTGGAAAGACCTTGGATCATTGTTACTCTAACTTCCGCGACGCATATAAGGCCCTGCCCCGCCCCCTTTCGGAAAAGCTGACCACGACTCCATTTTGTTGATCCCTGCCTACAGACAGAAACTAAAACAAGAAGCTCCCACGCTGAGGTCTGTCCAACGCTGGTCCGACCAAGCTGACTCCACACTCCAAGACTGCTTCCATCACGTGGACTGGGAGATGTTTCGTATTGCGTCAGACAACAACATTGACGAATACGCTGATACGGTGTGCGAGTTCATTAGAACGTGCGTTGAAGATGTCGTTCCCATAGCAACGATTAAAACATTCCCTAACCAGAAACCGTGGATTGATGGCAGCATTCGTGTGAAACTGAAGGCACGAACCACTGCTTTTAATCAGGGCAAGGTGTCTGGTAACATGACTGAATACAAACAGTGCAGCTATTCCCTCCGCAAGGCTATCAAACAAGCTAAGCGCCAGTACAGAGACAAAGTAGAATCTCAATTCAACGGCTCAGACACAAGAGGTATGTGGCAGGGTCTACAGTCAATCACGGACTACAGGAAGAAACCCAGCCCAGTCACGGACCAGGATGTCTTGCTCCCAGGCAGACTAAATAACTTTTTTGCCCGCTTTGAGGACAATACAGTGCCACTGACACGGCCTGCAACGAAAGCATGCGGTCTCTCCTTCACTGCAGCCGAAGTGAGTAAGACATTTAAACGTGTTAACCCTCGCAAGGCTGCAGGCCCAGACGGCATCCCCAGCCGCGCCCTCAGAGCATGCGCAGACCAGCTGGCCGGTGTGTTTACGGACATATTCAATCAATCCCTATACCAGTCTGCTGTTCCCACATGCTTCAAGAGGGCCACCATTGTTCCTGTTCCCAAGAAAGCTAAGGTAACTGAGCTAAACGACTACCGCCCGTAGCACTCACATCCGTCATCATGAAGTGCTTTGAGAGACTAGTCAAGGACCATATCACCTCCACCCTACCTGACACCCTTGACCCACTCCAATTTGCTTACCGCCCAAATAGGTCCACAGACGATGCAATCTCAACCACACTGCACACTGCCCTAACCCATCTGGACAAGAGGAATACCTATGTGAGAATGCTGTTCATCGACTACAGCTCGGCATTCAACACCATAGTACCCTCCAAGCTCGTCATCAAGCTCGAGACCCTGGGTCTCGACCCCGCCCTGTGCAACTGGGTACTGGACTTCCTGACGGGCCGCCCCCAGGTGGTGAGGGTAGGCAACAACATCTCCTCCCCGCTGATCCTCAACACTGGGGCCCCACAAGGGTGCGTTCTGAGCCCTCTCCTGTACTCCCTGTTCACCCACGACTGCGTGGCCATGCACGCCTCCAACTCAATCATCAAGTTTGCGGACGACACAACAGTGGTAGGCTTGATCACCAACAACGACGAGACGGCCTACAGGGAGGAGGTGAGGGCCCTCGGAGTGTGGTGTCAGGAAAATAACCTCACACTCAACGTCAACAAAACTAAGGAGATGATTGTGGACTTCAGGAAACAGCAGAGGGAACACCCCCATCCACATCGATGGAACAGTAGTGGAGAGGGTAGCAAGTTTTAAGTTCCTCGGCATACACATCACAGACAAACTGAATTGGTCCACTCACACAGACAGCATCGTGAGGAAGGCGCAGCAGCGCCTCTTCAACCTCAGGAGGCTGAAGAAATTCGGCTTGTCACCAAAAGCACTCACAAACTTCTACAGATGCACAATCGAGAGCATCCTGGCGGGCTGTATCACCGCCTGGTATGGCAACTGCACCGCCCTCAACCGTAAGGCTCTCCAGAGGGTAGTGAGGTCTGCACAACGCATCACCGGGGCAAACTACCTGCCCTCCAGGACACCTACACCACCCGATGCTACAGGAAGGCCATAAAGATCATCAAGGACATCAACCACCCGAGCCACTGCCTGTTCACCCCGCTGCCATCCAGAAGGCGAGGTCAGTACAGGTGCATCAAAGCTGGGACCGAGAGACTGAAAAACAGCTTCTATCTCAAGGCCATCAGACTGTTAAACAGCCACCACTAACATTGAGTGGCTACTGCCAACACACTGTCAATGACACTGACTCTACTCCAGCCACTTTAATCATGGGAATTGATGGGAAATGATGTAAATATATCACTAGCCACTTTAAACAATGCTACCTTATATAATGTTACTTACCCTACATTGTTCATCTCATATGCATACGTTGATACTGTACTCTATATCATCGACTGCATCCTTATGTAATACATGTATCACTAGCCACTTTAACTATGCCACTTGGTTTACATACTTATCTCATATGTATATACTGTACTCGATATCATCTACTGTATCTTGCCTATGCTGCTCTGTACCATCACTCATTCATATATCCTTATGTACATATTCTTTATCCCCTTACACTGTGTATGACAGTAGTTTTTTTTGGAATTGTTAGTTAGATTACTTGCTCGTTATTACTGCATTGTCGGAACTAGAAGCACAAGCATTTCGCTACACTCGCATTAACATCTGCTAACCATGTGTATGTGACAAATAAAATTTGATTTGATTTGATTTGATCTATAGGGACTCTGCACTTTAGTTATGAATGTGTCTCCCTCTGCCATATGGACGTGGCAAAAGAGCGGAGCACAGAACTCATAGATATAAAACAGTAGGTAACTTTGATTGTAGACTACATCAAACCACATCCACTGCGCGCACGCCTGTTCGCCAAACTACGTGGAGATATGACAATGTTCTACTTCACACCGATGCTTGGTGGTTATCGAGGGTAATTGTTGGAAAGATTTTTGTAATTGAGAGAGTAACTGTTGTCATTCACAATGGATGTAAAGAAAAACAGTCTTGGATGACTTTCTGTGTAATGACTCCATATCGTTTTCTTTATTTTAACACATATAAATAAATACCCGATGCCATTAGAAAACGGACACTCACCGGACAGTTTATTAGGTACACCACCCTGTTCACGAAAATTGATCGCTCCTACAGACAGTGAGTCAAGTGAAGAAAATCATCTCGGAACGCACATCTCATTGACCCTTGTCACGGATGGGCTATTGCAGCAGATGACCACACCGGATTCCACTCCTATCAGCTAAAAACAAGAAGAAGCAGCTCCATTGGGCACACGATCACCAACACTGGACAATTGAAGAGTGGAAAAACATCGCCTGGAACATGAGAGCTAGTTCAGTTGACTTGAGTGGCCTGCTCAGTCGCCCGCCCCCAACCCAATAGAGCATCTTTGGGATGAGACGGAACGGGCTGATCACAGCATGAACATACAACTGTCCAATCTGCAGCAACTGTGTGAGGGAGGGTATGTGTGAGCAACTGCGTCAGCATGGACCAAAATCCCTGTGGAATATTTTCCCGACACCTTGCAGAATGCCCAAAGAATTCAGTTACTACTACTGCTACTACTGCTACTACTACTACTACCACTACTAATACTACTACTACCAATACTACTAATATTACTACTATTACTACTACCACTACAACATTACCACTACTACTACTACTACCACGACTACTACTATTACTACTACCGCTATTACTACTATTACCGCTACAACTACTATTACTACTAGTACTATTACAACTACTAGTACTATTAATACTACTGCAACTATTACGACTACTACCACTAATACTACTATTACTACTATTACCACTACTACTACTACTACTATTATGACTACTACTACTAATAATATTTCTACTACTATTACTACTATGACTACTACTACCACCAGTACTACTATTACTACTATTACCACTACTACTACTACTATTACTACTATTACTACTATTAATATTACTACTACTATTACTTCTACTATTACTACTACTACCACTACTACTACTAGTATTACTACTACTACTATTACTAATATTACTACCTCTACTACTACTACTACTACTATTACTACTACTGCTACTATTACTACCATCACTACTACTACCATTACTACCACTACCGCTACTACTACTATTACTACTATTACCACTACTACTACCACTACTACTACTATTACTACTACTGCTACTACTACCACTACTGCTACTAATACTACTACTACTATTACTGCTATTACTACTACTACTACCACTACCACTACTACTATTAATACTACTGCTAATACTATTGATATTGCTGCTACTCCTACCACTACTACCACTACTATTACCACTACTACTACTACTATTACTACTAATACTACTACTACTGCTACTACTACTACAATTGCTACTATTACTATTGCTACGACTACTAGTACTACTACTATGAGTACTACTACTACCACTACTCCTACTATTACTACTACTATTACAACTACTATTACTACGATTACTACTACTACTACTACGACCACTACTACTGCTATTACTACTACTATTACGACTACTATTGCTACTGTTACTACTACTACTACTAGTACTACTACGACCACTACTACTGCTATTACTATTACTACTACTATTACTACTACTAATATTACTACTACTATTACTACTACGACTACTACTACCACCAGTACTACTATTACTACTATTACCACTACTACTACTACTATTACTACTATTACTACTACTACTACTACTACTATTACCACTACTACTATTAATATTACTCCTACTATTACTACTACTATTACAACTACGTACTACTACTACCACTACTACTACTAGTACTACTATTACCACTACTATTACCACTACTATTACTACTACTATTACTACTACTACTAGTACTACTATTACCACTACCACTACTACTACTACCACTACGACTACTATTACTACTACGATTACCACTACTACTACTATTACTATTGCTACTACTACTACTACTGCTACTATTATTACTACTACTACTACCTACCACCGTTCCAGTTGGAAAAGCTTCAAAACCAAGGCAATGGCTGAACACCACTCCCTATAACAAAAACAGTAGGTAACTGTGATACAGTTCCCCAGCATGGTTGACAAGACCTTGTTTATGTTCCCCCTGCATACCTCCATACTATCACATTCTAGATCTAATGGAAACTTAGGCTAAATCCCCCATGATCCTTCACTCTGTGGACTTTGTGATACACACCGAAAACACTGAGTACATGCATTGCATTCACGCACGCACACATGCATGCACACACACATGCATGCACACACACATGCATGCACACACACATGCATGCACACACACATGCATGCACACACACACACACTGAACTCCCACACATTTCAACCCACTCCATGTTTGTAAGTGTAGACTCTCCTTATCTCGTCTCTAATCTTTTCTGTTCCAATAAGCAAACAGGCTAATCTGTTCCTCGGCTAATTTAGGACAGACAGAGGTGGAGTCACAAATTACACCCTATTTCATATAGTGCACTACTGTTGACCAGAGTACTATGGGCCCTGGTCTAACGTAGTGCTTTACATAGGAAATAGGGTGACATTTAAGAAAATTGATCTACTGACCAGACCCTCCCTTTTAGAGAGACCCAGTCAGACAGACCCTCCCTCCCTTTTAGAGAGACCCAGTCAGACAGACCCTCCCTCCCTTTTAGAGAGACCCAGTCAGACAGACCCTCCCTCCCTTTTAGAGAGACCCAGTCAGACAGACCCTCCCTCCCTTTTAGAGAGACCCAGTCAGACAGACCCTCCCTCTCTTTTAGAGAGACCCAGTCAGACAGACCCTCCCTTTTAGAGAGACCCAGTCAGACAGACCCTCCCTTTTAGAGAGACCCAGTCAGACAGACCCTCCCTCCCTTTTAGAGAGACCCAGTCAGACAGACCCTCCCTTTTAGAGACCCAGTCAGACAGACCCTCCCTTTTTTAGAGAGACCCAGTCAGACAGACCCTCCCTCCCTTTTAGAGAGACCCAGTCAGACAGACCCTCCCTTTTAGAGAGACCCAGTCAGACAGACCCTCCCTTTTAGAGAGACCCAGTCAGACAGACCCTCCCTCCCTTTTAGAGAGACCCAGTCAGACAGACAGACCCTCCCTCCCAGACAGACCCTTTTAGAGAGACCCAGTCAGACAGACCCTCCCTCTCTTTTAGAGAGACCCAGTCAGACAGACCCTCCCTTTTAGAGAGACCCAGTCAGACAGACCCTCCCTTTTAGAGAGACCCAGTCAGACAGACCCTCCCTCCCTTTTAGAGAGACCCAGTCAGACAGACCCTCCCTTTTAGAGAGACCCAGTCAGACAGACCCTCCCTCCCTTTTAGAGAGACCCAGTCAGACAGACCCTCCCATTTAGAGAGACCCAGTCAGACAGACCCTCCCTTTTAGAGAGACCCAGTCAGACAGACCCTCCCCCTCCCTTTTAGAGAGACCCAGTCAGACAGACCCTCCCTCCCTTTTAGAGAGACCCAGTCAGACAGACCCTCCCTCCCTTTTAGAGAGACCCAGTCAGACAGACCCTCCCTTTTAGAGAGACCCAGTCAGACAGACCCTCCCTCCCTTTTAGAGAGACCCAGTCAGACAGACCCTCCCTCTCTTTTAGAGAGACCCAGTCAGACAGACCCTCCCTTTTAGAGAGACCCAGTCAGACCCAGTCAGACAGACCCTCCCTTTTAGAGAGACCCAGTCAGACAGACCCTCCCTTTTAGAGAGACCCAGTCAGACAGACCCTCCCTCCTTTTTACAGAGACCCAGTCAGACAGACCCTCCCTCCTTTTAGAGAGACCCAGTCAGACAGACCCTCCCTCCCTTTTAGAGAGACCCAGTCAGACAGACCCTCCCTCCCTTTTAGAGAGACCCAGTCAGACAGACCCTCCCTCCTTTTTAGAGAGACCCAGTCAGACAGACCCTCCCTTTTAGAGAGACCCAGTCAGACAGACCCTCCCTCCCTTTTTAGAGACCCAGTCAGACAGACCCTCCCTTTTAGAGAGACCCAGTCAGACAGACCCTCCCTTTTTAGAGAGACCCAGTCAGACAGACCCTCCCTCCTTTTTAGAGAGACCCAGTCAGACAGACCCTCCCTCCTTTTTAGAGAGACCCAGTCAGACAGACCCTCCCTCCTTTTAGAGAGACCCAGTCAGACAGACCCTCCCTCCTTTTAGAGAGACCCAGTCAGACAGACCCTCCCTCCTTTTAGAGAGACCCAGTCAGACAGACCCTCCCTCCTTTTAGAGAGACCCAGTCAGACAGACCCTCCCTCCTTTTTAGAGAGACCCAGTCAGACAGACCCTCCCTCCTTTTTAGAGAGACCCAGTCAGACAGACCCTCCCTCCCTTTTAGAGAGACCCAGTCAGACAGACCCTCCATCCCTTTTAGAGAGACCCAGTCAGACAGACCCTCCCTCCCTCTCACAGACACCCTGACATTCCCTCCCTCTCACAGACACCCTGACAGACAGACCCTCCCTCCCTCTCACAGACACCCAGACATAACCTCCCTCCCTCCCTCTCACAAACACCCTGACAGACAGACCCCCCTCCCTCTCACAGACACCCTGACATTCCCTCCCTCTCACAGACACCCTGACAGACAGACCCTCCCTCCCTCTCACAGACACCCAGACATAACCTCCCTCCCTCCCTCTCTCTCACAAACACCCTGACAGACAGACCCTCCCTTCCTCTCACAGACATCCTGACAGGCCCTCCCTCTCACAGACACCCAGACATACCCCCTCCCTCTCACAGACACCCTGACATACCACCCCCTCCCTCCCACAGACACCCTGACAAACCCTCCCTCCCCCTCCCTCTCACAGACACCCTGACATACCCTCCCTCTCACAGACACCCTGACATAACCTCACTCCCTCTCACAGACACCCAGACAGAAAAAATGAACAGTAAACATTACACTCACAAAAGTTCCAAAGGAATAGAGACATTTCAAATGTCATTTAGTATTATGGCTATATACAGTGTTGTAATGATGTGCAAATAGTTAAAGTAGAAAAGGGAAAATAAATAAACAGGACACAAATTTTGCTGCTGCTCACTCCCTCTCTCTCACAGAGATCCAGACAGACATACCCTCCCTCTCTCTCACAGAGATCCAGACAGACATACCCTCCCTCTCTCTCACAGAGACCCAGACAGACATACCCTCCCTCTCTCTCACAGAGACCCAGACAGACATACCCGCCCTCTCTCTCACAGAGATCCAGACAGACATACCCTCCCTCTCTCTCACAGAGATCCAGACAGACATACCCTCCCTCTCTCTCACAGAGACCCAGACAGACATACCCTCCCTCTCTCTCACAGAGACCCAGACAGACATACCCGCCCTCTCTCTCACAGAGACCCAGACAGACATACCCTCCCTCTCTCTCACAGAGATCCAGACAGACATACCCGCCCTCTCTCTCACAGAGATCCAGACAGACATACCCTCCCTCTCTCTCACAGAGATCCAGACAGACATACCCTCCCTCTCTCTCACAGAGATCCAGACAGACATACCCTCCCTCTCTCTCACAGAGACCCAGACAGACATACCCCCTCTCTCTCTCACAGAGATCCAGACAGACATACCCTCCCTCTCTCTCACAGAGATCCAGACAGACATACCCGCCCTCTCTCTCACAGAGATCCAGACAGACATACCCTCCCTCTCTCACAGAGATCCAGACAGACATACCCTCCCGCTCTCTCACAGAGATCCAGACAGATATACCCCCCTCTCTCTCACAGAGATCCAGACAGACATACCGTCCCTCTCTCTCACAGAGATCCAGACAGACATACCCTCCCTCTCTCTCACAGAGATCCAGACAGACATACCCTCCCTCTCTCACAGAGATCCAGACAGACATACCCTCCCTCTCTCTCACAGAGATCCAGACAGACATACCCTCCCTCTCTCTCACAGAGATCCAGACAAACATACCCTCCCTCTCTCTCACAGAGATCCAGACAGACATACCCTCCCTCTCTCTCACAGAGATCCAGACAGACATACCAACCCTCTCTCTCACAGAGATCCAGACAGACATACCCTCCCTCTCTCTCACAGAGATCCAGACAGACATACCCACCCTCTCTCTCACAGAGACCCTGACAAACCCTCCCTTCCTCTCACAGAAACCCAGACAGACCAACCCTCCCTCCTTTTCACAGAGACCCAGACAGACCCTCCCTCTCACAGAGACCGACAGACCCTCCATCCCTCTCACAGAGACTCAGACAGACCCTCACTCTGTCTCACAGAGACCCAGACAGATCGACTCTCCCTCCCTCTTTCCCTCCCTATCTTTCACAGAGACCTAGACAGGCCCTCCCTGTTACAGAGACACAGACCCTCCCTCTCACAGAGACCGACAGACCCTCCCTCCCTCTCACAGAGACCCAGACAGTCCCTCCCGCCGTCTCACAGAGACCAGACAGAGGTACAGTGTCCCTCTCACAGACACCCAAACAGAGGGACACTCACCCTCTCACAGACACCCAAACAGAGGGACACTCACCCTCTCACAGACACCCAAACAGAGGGACACTCACCCTCTCACAGAGACCCAAACAGAGGGACACTCACCCTCTCACAGAGACCCACACAGAGGGACACTCACCCTCTCACAGACACCCAAACAGAGGGACACTCACCCTCTCACAGACACCCAAACAGAGGGACACTCACCCTCTCACAGAGACCCAAACAGAGGGACACTCACCCTCTCACAGACACCCAAACAGAGGGACACTCACCCTCTCACAGAGACCCAAACAGAGGGACACTCACCCTCTCACAGACACCCAAACAGAGGGACACTCACCCTCTCACAGAGACCCAAACAGAGGGACACTCACCCTCTCACAGACACCCAAACAGAGGGACACTCACCCTCTCACAGACACCCACACAGAGGGACACTCACCCTCTCACAGAGACCCACACAGAGGGACACTCACCCTCTCACAGAGACCCACACAGAGGGACACTCACCCTCTCACAGACACCCACACAGAGGGACACTCACCCTCTCACAGACACCCACACAGAGGGACACTCACCCTCTCACAGACACCCACACAGAGGGACACTCACCCTCTCACAGACACCCACACAGAGGGACACTCACCCTTTCACAGACACCCACACAGAGGGACACTCACCCTCTCACAGACACCCAAACAGAGGGACACTCACCCTCTCACAGAGACCCACACAGAGGGACACTCACCCTCTCACAGAGACCCAAACAGAGGGACACTCACCCTCTCACAGACACCCAAACAGAGGGACACTCACCTCTCACAGAGACCCAAACAGAGGGACACTCACCCTCTCACAGACACCCAACAGAGGGACACTCACCCTCTCACAGACACCCAAACAGAGGGACACTCACCCTCTCACAGACACCCAAACAGAGGGACACTCACCCTCTCACAGACACCCAAACAGAGGGACACTCACCCTCTCACAGACACCCAAACAGAGGGACACTCACCCTCTCACAGACACCCAAACAGAGGGACACTCACCCTCTCACAGAGACCCACACAGAGGGACACTCACCCTCTCACAGAGACCCAAACAGAGGGACACTCACCCTCTCACAGACACCCAAACAGAGGGACACTCACCCTCTCACAGAGACCCAAACAGAGGGACACTCACCCTCTCACAGAGACCCAAACAGAGGGACACTCACCCACTCACAGAGACCCAAACAGAGGGACACTCACCCTCTCACAGAGACCCAAACAGAGGGACACTCACCCTCTCACAGAGACCCAAACAGAGGGACACTCACCCTCTCACAGAGACCCAAACAGAGGGACACTCACCCTCTCACAGACACCCAAACAGAGGGACACTCACCCTCTCACAGAGACCCAAACAGAGGGACACTCACCCTCTCACAGAGACCCAAACAGAGGGACACTCACCCTCTCACAGACACCCAAACAGAGGGACACTCACCCTCTCACAGACACCCAAACAGAGGGACACTCACCCTCTCACAGACACCCAAACAGAGGGACACTCACCCTCTCACAGAGACCCAAACAGAGGGACACTCACCCTCTCACAGAGACCCAAACAGAGGGACACTCACCCTCTCACAGACACCCAAACAGAGGGACACTCACCTCTCACAGAGACCCAAACAGAGGGACACTCACCCTCTCACAGACACCCAAACAGAGGGACACTCACCCTCTCACAGACACCCAAACAGAGGGACACTCACCCTCTCACAGACACCCAAACAGAGGGACACTCACCCTCTCACAGACACCCAAACAGAGGGACACTCACCCTCTCACAGAGACCCAAACAGAGGGACACTCACCCTCTCACAGAGACCCAAACAGAGGGACACTCACCCTCTCACAGAGACCCAAACAGAGGGACACTCACCCTCTCACAGACACCCAAACAGAGGGACACTCACCCTCTCACAGACACCCAAACAGAGGGACACTCACCCTCTCACAGAGACCCAAACAGAGGGACACTCACCCTCTCACAGACACCCAAACAGAGGGACACTCACCCTCTCACAGACACCCAAACAGAGGGACACTCACCCTCTCACAGACACCCAAACAGAGGGACACTCACCCTCTCACAGACACCCAAACAGAGGGACACTCACCCTCTCACAGACACCCAAACAGAGGGACACTCACCCTCTCACAGACACCCAAACAGAGGGACACTCACCCTCTCACAGAGACCCAAACAGATGGACACTCACCCTCTCACAGAGACCCAAACAGAGGGACACTCACCCTCTCACAGAGACCCAAACAGAGGGACACTCACCCTCTCACAGACACCCAAACAGAGGGACACTCACCCTCTCACAGACACCCAAACAGAGGGACACTCACCCTCTCACAGACACCCAAACAGAGGGACACTCACCCTCTCACAGACACCCAAACAGAGGGACACTCACCCTCTCACAGACACCCAAACAGAGGGACACTCACCCTCTCACAGACACCCAAACAGAGGGACACTCACCCTCTCACAGAGACCCAAACAGAGGGACACTCACCCTCTCACAGACACCCACACAGAGGGACACTCACCCTCTCACAGACACCCAAACAGAGGGACACTCACCCTCTCACAGAGACCCAAACAGAGGGACACTCACCCTCTCACAGAGACCCAAACAGAGGGACACTCACCCTCTCACAGACACCCAAACAGAGGGACACTCACCCTCTCACAGAGACCCAAACAGAGGGACACTCACCCTCTCACAGACACCCAAACAGAGGGACACTCACCCTCTCACAGACACCCAAACAGAGGGACACTCACCCTCTCACAGAGACCCAAACAGAGGGACACTCACCCTCTCACAGACACCCACACAGAGGGACACTCACCCTCTCACAGAGACCCACACAGAGGGACACTCACCCTCTCACAGACACCCACACAGAGGGACACTCACCCTCTCACAGACACCCACACAGAGGGACACTTCACCCTCTCACAGACACCCAAACAGAGGGACACTCACCCTCTCACAGACACCCAAACAGAGGGACACTCACCCTCTCACAGACACCCAAACAGAGGGACACTCACCCTCTCACAGACACCCAAACAGAGGGACACTCACCCTCTCACAGACACCCAAACAGAGGGACACTCACCCTCTCACAGAGACCCAAACAGAGGGACACTCACCCTCTCACAGAGACCCAAACAGAGGGACACTCACCCTCTCACAGACACCCAAACAGAGGGACACTCACCCTCTCACAGAGACCCAAACAGAGGGACACTCACCCTCTCACAGACACCCAAACAGAGGGACACTCACCCTCTCACAGACACCCAAACAGAGGGACACTCACCCTCTCACAGACACCCACACAGAGGGACACTCACCCTCTCACAGACACCCAAACAGAGGGACACTCACCCTCTCACAGACACCCACACAGAGGGACACTCACCCTCTCACAGACACCCAAACAGAGGGACACTCACCCTCTCACAGAGACCCAAACAGAGGGACACTCACCCTCTCACAGAGACCCAAACAGAGGGACACTCACCCTCTCACAGACACCCAAACAGAGGGACACTCACCCTCTCACAGAGACCCAAACAGAGGGACACTCACCCTCTCACAGACACCCAAACAGAGGGACACTCACCCTCTCACAGACACCCACACAGAGGGACACTCACCCTCTCACAGACACCCAAACAGAGGGACACTCACCCTCTCACAGACACCCAAACAGAGGGACACTCACCCTCTCACAGAGACCCAAACAGAGGGACACTCACCCTCTCACAGAGACCCAAACAGAGGGACACTCACCCTCTCACAGAGACCCAAACAGAGGGACACTCACCCTCTCACAGACACCCAAACAGAGGGACACTCACCCTCTCACAGACACCCAAACAGAGGGACACTCACCCTCTCACAGAGACCCAAACAGAGGGACACTCACCCTCTCACAGACACCCAAACAGAGGGACACTCACCCTCTCACAGACACCCAAACAGAGGGACACTCACCCTCTCACAGACACCCAAACAGAGGGACACTCACCCTCTCACAGAGACCCACACAGAGGGACACTCACCCTCTCACAGAGACCCAAACAGAGGGACACTCACCCTCTCACAGACACCCAAACAGAGGGACACTCACCTCTCACAGAGACCCAAACAGAGGGACACTCACCCTCTCACAGACACCCACACAGAGGGACACTCACCCTCTCACAGACACCCACACAGAGGGACACTCACCCTCTCACAGACACCCACACAGAGGGACACCCTCTCACAGACACCCACACAGAGGGACACTCACCCTCTCACAGAGACCCAAACAGAGGGACACTCACCCTCTCACAGAGACCCAAACAGAGGGACACTCACCCTCTCACAGAGACACAAACAGAGGGACACTCACCCTCTCACAGACACCCAAACAGAGGGACACTCACCCTCTCACAGAGACCCAAACAGAGGGACACTCACCCTCTCACAGAGACCCAAACAGAGGGACACTCACCCTCTCACAGACACCCAAACAGAGGGACACTCACCCTCTCACAGACACCCACACAGAGGGACACTCACCCTCTCACAGACACCCAAACAGAGGGACACTCACCCTCTCACAGACACCCAAACAGAGGGACACTCACCCTCTCACAGAGACCCAAACAGAGGGACACTCACCCTCTCACAAACACCCAAACAGAGGGACACTCACCCTCTCACAGACACCCACTGCCTTCAGTGAATCAACAGATTAACCTGTTGACTGAATAAAAATCTACCTATACATTTCTCCAATGTCACCCCTCTCGCTCTTTCTCTCAATTCAACTCAAAGGGTTTTATTGGCATGGGAAACACATGTTTACATTGCCAAAGAAAATGGAATAGACAATAAACAAAGGGGAAGTAAACAAGGGAAATAAACAATCAGTAAACATTACACTCACATTACGATTACATTACACATCACAAAAGTTGTAAAAGAATATAGACATTTCAAATGTTATATTATTGTCTATGTACAGTGTTGTAACACACACACACACACACACACACACACACACACACACACACACACACACACACACACACACACACACACACACACACACACACACACACACACACACACTGTTGTAAAATGGTGAAGGAAGTCTGTTGTGATTTATATTACCACACCCTCCCAGGACCTATTCTTCTTTACCTTTGTGTCGTTGCTGGGTTTACAGGGCTCCCTGCCACACCCTTTAGTGTTTGTGTGTGTGTGTGTGTGTGTGTGTGTGTGTGTGTGTGTGTGTGTGTGTGTGTGTGTGTGTGTGTGTGTGTGTGTGTGTGTGTGTGTGTGTGTGTGTGTTTGTGTGTGTGTTTACGAGCAGAGTGTCTGTGTCTGCCATGGAGAACACAGATGTGGAGCCAGCAACAGTAACAACAGACCCATAAAGACATTGAAAAGAGTCCTTCTACCAGCCAAGAACACACCAATGTCACCCCATCTCAGCCTGGCTCTCTGTGGGGCCCTTGGGTTCTTCTTTTCTCAAAGACTAAAGGGCGCATCTCAAACATCTGAGTGACTTCCTCTCCTTTACTTTTTTACTGATGTGAAAGAGCTGGATAGCTGAATGCAAAATCCCAGTAGAATTCATCCCCCATACTGTTTTCACTAACCCTGTGTTTTCAGATGACATTGATACACTATTTCTTATTAAGAGTGCAAAAAAAGTGCAACATTTAGTTAAGGTGAAACAGTAGGACCCATTGCTGGAATGTCCATCTACATCAGGGATGTTTTATTTATGTATTTTATTTCCCCTTTATTTAACCAGGTAGGCCAGTTGAGAACACCTTTATTTAACCAGGTAGGCCAGTTGAGAACACCTTTATTTAACCAGGGAGGCCAGTTGAGAACACCTTTATTTAACCAGGTAGGCCAGTTGAGAACACCTTTATTTAACCAGGGAGGCCAGTTGAGAACACCTTT
The DNA here is from genome assembly GCF_018296145.1 of Oncorhynchus tshawytscha. NCBI lineage: Eukaryota > Metazoa > Chordata > Actinopteri > Salmoniformes > Salmonidae > Oncorhynchus > Oncorhynchus tshawytscha. The sequence goes on from NC_056444.1 coordinate 26,698,721, forward strand.
ATTTAACCAGGTTGAGGCCAGTTGAGAACACCTTTATTTAACCAGGGAGGCCAGTTGAGAACACCTTTATTTAACCAGGGAGGCCAGTTGAGAACACCTTTATTTAACCAGGGAGGCCAGTTGAGAACACCTTTATTTAACCAGGTAGGCCAGTTGAGAACACCTTTATTTAACCAGGGAGGCCAGTTGAGAACACCTTTATTTAACCAGGGAGGCCAGTTGAGAACACCTTTATTTAACCAGGGAGGCCAGTTGAGAACACCTTTATTTAACCAGGGAGGCCAGTTGAGAACACCTTTATTTAACCAGGGAGGCCAGTTGAGAACACCTTTATTTAACCAGGGCCAGGCCAGTTGAGAACACCTTTATTTAACCAGGGGCCAGGCCAGTTGAGAACACCTTTATTTAACCAGGGAGGCCAGTTGAGAACACCTTTATTTAACCAGGGAGGCCAGTTGAGAACACCTTTATTTAACCAGGGAGGCCAGTTGAGAACACCTTTATTTAACCAGGGAGGCCAGTTGAGAACACCTTTATTTAACCAGGTAGGCCAGTTGAGAACACCTTTATTTAACCAGGTAGGCCAGTTGAGAACACCTTTATTTAACCAGGTAGGCCAGTTGAGAACACCTTTATTTAACCAGGGAGGCCAGTTGAGAACACCTTTATTTAACCAGGTAGGCCAGTTGAGAACAAAAAGTTCTCATTTACAACTGCGACCTGGCCAAGATAAAGCATAGCAGTGCGACAGAAACAACAACACAGAGTTACATGTAATTAACAAGCGTACAGTCAATAACACAATAGAAAAAAAGAAAGTCTATATACAGTGTGTGTAAATGGTGTGAGGAGGTAAGGCAATAAATAGGTCATAGTAGCAAAGTAATTACAATTTATCAGATTAACACTGGAGTGATAGATGAGCAGATGATGATGAGCAGATGATGGTGTGTAAGTAGTGATACGGGTGTGCAAAAGAGCAGCAAAGTAAATAAAAACTATTTGGGGATGAGGTAGTAAGATTGGGTGGGCTATTAACAGATGGACTATGTACAGCTGCAGCGATCGGTTAGCTGCTCAGATAGCTGATGTTTAAAGTTAGTGAGGGAAATGTAAGTCTCCAGCTTCAGCGATTTTTGCAATTCGTTCCAGTCACTGGCAGCAGAGAACTGGAAGGAAAGGTGGCCAAAGGAGGTGTTGGCTTTGGGGATGACCAGTGAGATATACCTGCTGGAGCGCGTGCTACGTGTGGGTGTTGTTATCGTGACCAGTGAGCTGAGATAAGGCAGAGCTTTACCTAGCAAAGACTTATAGATGACCTGGAGCCAGTGAGCCAGTGGGTCTGGCGACGAATATGTAGCGAGGGCCAGCCTAGAGCATATAGGTCGCAGTGGTGGGAGGTATGAGGCGCTTTGGTAACAAAACGAATGGCACTGTGATAGACTGCATCCAATTTGCCGAGTAGAGTATTGGAAGCTATTTTGTAGATGACATCGCCGAAGTTGAGGATCGGTAGGATAGTCAGTTTTACTATGGTAAGTTTGGCAGGGTGAGTGAAGGAAGCTTTGTTGCGACATAGAAAACCGATTCTAGATTTGATTTTGGATTGGAGATGTTTAATATGAGTCTGGAAGGAGAGTTTACAGTCTCGCCAGACACCTAGGTAGTTGTAGTTGTCCACGTATGGGCAACTGGTGCCTTTTGAAGGCCCGCATATCAATATATATAATTTATCTGTTGACAGGTAGATTAATAGAATACACAAGGTGAAATTTCGAAATTTGGTTGTGCATTAGCAGTTTCTCTTGTTACATTATGTCAGTCACTGACAGTCACTTAATTAGCCCATCGAGAGCTTGGGACTTTAAGGTTCGATCTGGATTTTTGTCCATTTGTTACTGACATGGCCTTGTTCTGTTCAGTGTTCTCTACCTTCATAAAGTATTCAGACACCTTGACTTCTTCCACATTTTGTTACTTTACAGCTTTATTATAAAAATGTTTTTTTTTTAAATCCTCAGCAATCTACACACAATACCTCATAACGACAATGCGAAAATAGGTTAGTCCATTTTTTTTTGCACATTTATTTTAAATAAAAAACAGAAATACCTTATTTACATAAGTATTCAGTATTTGCTATGAGACTCGAAATTGAGCTCAGGTGCATCCTGTTTCCATTGATCATCCTTGAGATGTTTCTACAACTTGATTGGAGTCCACCTGTGGTAAATTGAATTGATTGGACATGATTTGGAAAGGCACACACCTGTCTATATAAGCTCCCTCATTTGAAAATGCATGTCAGAGCAAAAACCGAGCCATGAGGTCGAAGGAATTATCCATAGAGCGCCAAGACAGGATTGTGTCGAGGCACAGATCTGGAGAAGGGTACCAAAACATTTCTGCAGCATTGAAGGTCCCCAAGAACACAGTGGCCTCCATCATTCCTGGAAGCCAGCTCACCACCTCTCACCTCTCACTACCTCTCCACCTCTCACCAGCTCACCACCTCTCACTACCTCTCCACCTCTCACCAGCTCACCACCTCTCCACCTCTCACCAGCTCACCACCTCTCACCAGCTCACCACCTCTCACCAGCTCACCACCTCTCACCTCTCACTACCTCTCCACCTCTCACCAGCTCACCACCTCTCACCAGCTCACCACCTCTCACCACCACACCACCTCTCCACCTCTCACCAGCTCACCACGTCTCACCAGCTTACTAACTCTCACCAGCTCACCACCTCTCACCACCTCTCACCAGCTCTCCACCTCTCACCACCACACCACCTCTCCACCTCTCACCAGCTCACCACGTCTCACCAGCTTACTAACTCTCACCAGCTCACCACCTCTCACCACCTCTCACCAGCTCACTAACTCTCACCAGCTCACCACCTATCACCAGCTCACTACCTCTCACCACCTCTCACCAGCTCACTACTCCACCTCTCACCAGCTCACCACCTCTCACCAGCTCACCACCTCTCTACCTCTCACCAGTTCACCACCTCTCACCAGCTCACTACCTCACCATCTCTCACCACCTCTCACCAGCTCACTACCTCTCCACCTCTCACCAGTTCACCACCTCTCACCACCTCTCACCAGCTCACTACCTCTCACCAGCTCACCACCTCTCACCAGCTCACCACCACTCACCAGCTCACTACCTCTCCACCTACCAGCTCACTAACTCTCACCAGCTCACTAACTCTCACCAGCTCACTAACTCTCACCAGCTCACTAACTCTCACCAGTTCACCACCTCTCACCAGCTCACCACCTCTCACCAGCTCACTACCTCTCCACCTACCAGCTCACTAACTCTCACCAGCTCACTAACTCTCACCTCTCACCAGTTCACCACCTCTCACCAGCTCACCACCTCTCACCAGCTCACTAACTCTCACCAGTTCACCACCTCTCACCAGCTCACCACCTCTCACCAGCTCACTACCTCTCACCAGCTCACCACCTCTCACCAGCTCACCACCGCTCACCAGCTCACCACCTCTCACCAGCTCACTACCTCTCCACCTCTCACCAGCTCACTACCTCTCCACCTCTCACCAGCTCACTAACTCTCACCAGTTCACCACCTCTCACCAGCTCACCACCTCTCACCAGCTCACTACCTCTCCACCTCTCACCAGCTCACTACCTCACCACCTCTCACCAGCTCACCACCGCTCACCAGCTCACCACCTCTCACCAGCTCACTACCTCTCACCAGCTCACCACCTCTCACCAGCTCACTACCTCTCACCAGCTCACCACCTCTCACCAGCTCACCACCTCTCACCAGCTCACCAGCTCTCCACCTCTCACCAGCTCACCACCTCTCACCAGCTCAGCTCACCACCTCACCACCTCTCACCAGCTCACCACCTCACCACCTCTCACCAGCTGACCACCTCTCCACCTCTCACCAGCTCACCACCTCTCACCAGCTCACCAGCTCACCACCTCTCACCCCCTCTCCGCCTCTCACCAGCTCACCACCTCTCACCAGCTCACCACCTCTCACCAGCTCACCACCTCTCACCAGCTCACTACCTCTCACCACCTCACCACCTCTCACCAGCTCACCACCTCTCACCAGCTCACCACCTCTCACCAGCTCACTACCTCTCACCACCTCTCCGCCTCTCACCAGCTCACCACCTCTCACCAGCTCACCACCTCTCACCAGCTCACTACCTGTCACCACCTCTCCACCTCTCACCAGCTCACCACCTCTCACCAGCTCACCACCTCTCACCAGCTCACCACCTCTCACCAGCTCACCAGCTCACCAGCTCTCCACCTCTCACCACCTCTCCACCTCTCACCAGCTCACCACCTCTCACCAACTCACTACCTCTGTTAAATAAGACACAGACTACACAGTGAGATCAGATGAACCTTCACCACAGGATGGAAAGGGGAAAGGTCATTAAAACAGCATACAGGGGCACTGGGGAGGGTGAGAGCCACCCAGATTGAATCCTAAGAAGGTCTTGCTGTCATGGAGAACACCAACAGACAGACAATGGGAGCTTGGGCATAGCCTATCTGTCAAACTGACAGAGACACCCACAGACAGCTTTGGCTATCTGAGAAAATAGTGAATAAACCAGACTAAAAGTTTAGAAAGCAGACTAAAAGATTAGAAACCTGACTATTTCTATGGATGCCTGACTCATACGCTACATCCCTTTCAGATTCAAAACATCACTGAATTAAAGGAACATTTGCACTTTTGCAAAAAGTTAGGTAATTTTCTTTAGCAGCAGCTATTGGCTAGAGGCTAGTGGGAGAGAGCTAAAGAGAAAAATGAGAATTACATTTCCAGGGGAAACCACCATCACTATTTTTCTGAATGTGCCACTCTTGGCTGCAATGACATCACAGAAGTTGGTACATTTCACACAAGAGTTCTGAGTCGGAACAGAAGCACGCTTTGTTAGGAGTTCCATCACCATAGAAACACATAGAACTACGCCACACACTCTGACTTCAGGTCAGAAATCAGAAGGACCTGGTGGTAGAAAGAAAAAAGTCCCAAAACCAATACATTACTTTCATGTTTTGAAGTTTAAAAGATAGGAGTCTGTGAAGTGAACATCTAACTACGTTTGATGACCAAAGACCCAGACAAACAGACCCACTGTTGTATTGGGATGCCAAGGTTGCTTTACGGAATAAATAAGAACATTGTGTGAGAACTGAAAAAAAAATGCATAATCGTGACATGGACACTCCCGTGCCTTCAGGATAAGAGCTGTGAAAATGCTGACCTAGTTAGACACCAACCCGCTGAGGGATGGTTTCCTGGACCTGGATTAAGTAAAGGCTTACTGTCCATTCGTTTACTCCAATTAGGGGACGGGTAATAGGGTTAGGGGAAAATAATAAAGGAAAATATATTAAAATATATACAGTAACAGTCAAAAGTTTGGACACACCTACTCAGTCAACATCAACTTTTCAGAGGCGACCGCGTGAATCAGGCCTTCATGGTCGAATTGCTGCAAAGAAACTAATACTAAAGGACACCAATAAGAAGAAGAGACTTGCTTGGGCCAAAAAACATGATCAATGGACATTAGACCGGTGGAAATCTGTCCTTTGGTCTGATGAGTCCAAATTGGAGATTTTTGGTTCCAACCGCCGTGTCTTTGTGAAAAGCAGAGTAGGTGAACGGAAGATCTCTGCATGTGTGGATCCCACCATGAAGCATGGAGGAGGTGTGATGGTGTGGGGGTGCTTTGCTGGTGACATCGTCTGTGATTTATTTAGAATTCAAGGCACACTTAACCTGTATGACTACCACAGCATTCTGCAGCGATACGCCATCCCATCTGGTTTGGGCTTAGTGGGACTATAATTTGTTTTTCAACAGGACAATGACCCAACACACCTCCAGGCTGTGTAAGGGCTATTTGACCAAGAAGGAGAGTGATGGAGTGCTGCATCAGATGACCTGGCCTCCACAATCACCCAACCTCAACCCAAATGAGATAGTTTGGGATGAGTTGGACCACAGAGTGAAGGAAAAGCAGCCAACAAGTGTTCAGCATATGTGGGAACTCCTTCAAGACTGTTGGAAAAGCATTCCAAGTGAAGGTGGTTGAGAGAATGCCAAGAGTGTGCAAAGCTTTCATCAAGGCAAAGGGTAGCAACTTTGAAGAATCTAAAATCTAAAATAAATGTAGATTTGTTTAACACTTTTTTGGTTACTACTACATGATTCCATGTGTGCTATTTCATAGTTTTGATGTCTTCACTATTATTATACAATGTAGAAAATAGTAAAAATAAAGAAAACCCCTTGAATGAGTAGGTGTGTCTAAACTTTTAACTGGTATTGTATATACAGTATTTACAAAAAATGTATATGGGGGATTGGAAATGACACAGACATTGATGGAAGCCACAATCTATCTGCAATATTAAAGCTGATCTACCCGCTAAAAAAGGATATACAGTATATAAAATTAAATTTAAAAAAAATATATATATATATATATATATATATATATATATATATATATAAATATAATGTTTAGGCCTACTCCTGCACTAGAACGTATCCTCATTCCTCACTGCATGGAGAGTTTCAGAAAATGGGCCAATAGTGACCAAAATCCTGACACTTCATTCCCCAAGCAATGAACCCTGTTATGTTCCTAGGAAGATGGAACCAGACACAGCAACCAGGTGTTAGACTGAAGACATAGTAACATAACAAAGATTAAAAACCCATTTTGTCCCAGTTCCCAAAGCGCTCACTATAACCCGATACTCAGACAATATTTAGATACCTCATCACTCTGATCCACTGACCATGGAGGCAGGTAGCAGATAAAAACATTTTGACTACATTCTGACGTTTTCGGAATTAAATAGTGGGAGGAAGGTTGGCATTTGTTTACAAGCTATTATGCGATATGATAAGGGGTGGAGCATGGGTTAGGCCTAGTCGTTAAAATGGCATGTTATGGTTCTAAAGCACAGTGCCTCTGTCCTCTCTAGCATGGCCTCCTAGTGACCACCAAGCACTGAGGAATGCACAAGTCTTCCCTTCCCTGGGAAGTGTCGAAGTTCCATGTGTTTCCAGCTCCACCCAAAGAGCCTTAACCCCACTGAGAATGAGTGATGGTTCACACGCACACACAGGCACGCAGACACACACACAAACATAAACGAATGTATACACACACACACAGTCCTAACCTTACCCCTGGGAGAGATGGATGGTTTAAAGTACTCCTACCCCCTCTAATCAAGAGTGAGCTAGTGTGGGGGGTGGGTCATTGAGCCCAGATGAAACCCATTTCCTCTCTAGTCTAACCCAACATGAGCTACGGCAGATTCCTGGTCTTGTTACTGTGTGTATATGTAGGCTAGCAGACAGCCCTCTAATGCTCCAACCAACTGAGCCATCAGAACCAAAGACAAAAAACTGTATTTTTCAATAAATTCTTAATTCATAATCTGATAATATCAAGCTGTGTTTTTATCTCTGTGATCAGTGTTTATGAAGCTGAGACAACCTCCCATCAGGAAGTTGATGCTTCAATAATACCAGAAATACTGCAATATTACATCACCCGAGGACCTGTCCTTAGTGCTGAGTGATTCGTGCTTTTTGAGGTCGGTTTGGATTCGGTTCGATTATTAAAAAATAATAACGGTTTCTATTTTGATGATTTTTATTTTTTTACATTAAATGCACAATGCATTATGTGCATCTGCTTATCACTTCAATACAGATGCACCAATATGACATTTTTGGCCGATACCGATATCCGATATTTTCCTTGCCAAAAAACCTGATACCGTTAACCAATATTACAAATTTTAGCAGCCTTTTAAGCATTCTAGTACAGTTAAATAGTTGAAACACATACACACACTGACCAACAAGTTATTTTGTTGGCATTTCCGTATGTCCCCATTACCAGTAAAACATAATCAAAACCTATTTCTTTCACTTACTTGCTGTGCTGTTTTGTTGTTCATTTGTTCAGTCGTTTCCTTCTCAACCAGGATTTCATCATACAGTACATACCAAGCAGTGAAGTCCATGGCCTCTTCTGTCGTGGGTCCTCTTCGTCGGTGTTCACTGTCACTGTGTCCGTTTCCATCTTGTCCAGCTGTGTCTAACATTTCACCTAAACCCTGTTTCTTGTCTGCATTGAAGTAGCAGTCCTTGTATCTAGCATCAAGCATGGAAGTAGTGATCCTTGTATCTAGCATCGAACATGGAAGTAGCGGTCCTTGTACCTAGCATCGAGCATGGAAGTAGTGATCCTTGTATCTAGCATCAAGCATGGAAGTAGTGATCCTTGTATCTAGCATCAAGCATGGAAGTAGCGGTCCTTGTACCTAGCATCGAGCATGGAAGTAGTGATCCTTGTACCTAGCATCGAGCATGGAAGTAGTGATCCTTGTATCTAGCATCAAGCATGGAAGTAGTGATCCTTGTATCTAGCATCAAGCATGGAAGTAGTGATCCTTGTATCTAGCATCGAGCATGGAAGTAGTGATCCTTGTACCTAGCATCGAGCATGGTGGCGACAGGCTAAAGAGGCTCAGAGAGAATGCCACCGAATCGCTTGTTCACAGCCTCTAGTAGAGTACTTTTGCAAGTTTAACCCCACAGTCTGTGTCTGCAGTTTTGTTGAGCAGGTGTTTCAATGCCACGACAGAGGGTATCACGTCTGCTGCAGACGGAGTTGATGAACTTATTTCTCCAGTCAGTTGTTCGAATGGAGCTAACTAGTGTGTTCCTGTTTCCAAGTTTAAAACATGTTCTCAAATGCTATTGAAATGGCAGCAGCGGTATGACAACCAGCACATTCTTTAGCAGGCAATAACGGCTTTCCTCAGTATGAAATCCTCGTCGACCCACTGTGCTGTCAGAGTCAGCATGCTCATTGGGCCGACATCGCTGGTCCAGATGTCAGTCGTGAAGCTAATAGCAGTGACGCTCATAGCAAGTAGCTCATGGATGTGCGCTTCAAGAATACTGTGTAACTCCGGTAGCACATCTGAAAAAGAGTGCCTATTTGGTAGTGTGTACCGGGGCTCGAGGTGCTCGGCCAGTCGGCGAAAGCCAACATCATCCACAACAGAGAACGGTTGATTGTCAAGGGCAATGAATTCCATTATCTTGGCGTTAATGGATTTCACCTTTGAGTTGTCTCGCTGAAATTGTCTTACTCTTTCAAATGACTGCTCGTCTTGAACTTGTTTAGATGTTGGAGGTTAGTTTTTTTCTGCTTTTGTTCTATAAGTAGTCGCTGAACGTCTGGGGGTGATGCACTTTCAAATGAGTAATTAGGTTTGTGGTATTGAAAGATTTCACTTTCTCCCCTCTGGAAATAATAGCAACACAAACGTTGCATTTGGCCTTTTTGTTATCTTCCTTTGAAACTTCCAGATAGATCCACACAGCAGACATTGTGGGCGAGGTTAGGAATGATGTGTTGCATGTGTAGCGCAATATTTTTCGTGACGTCGTTATGTCATCTACCTACGTTATATAGGTATGCATGTCAGCTTTGACATTGGTTTTGTACATTGGGGTTAATCTAGACATCAGGCCGATGCCGATGTTGGCATTATTAGCTAATATTGGTCCGATACCGATATGCTTACCGATATATTGTGCATCCCTACTTATTAACCATCATTTCTTCACATTATTTTACTTTATTAAAATATTTCAGTTGCTGTGTATATTTAATTTGTTTTTTGACTTTATTATTATTATTATTATTTAATTCCAAGTCATCATCATCTCATCTCTATAGAGCTGCTGCCTGACAAAATCAATACTTTTGTGATTCTTCAAAGTAAATAAGACATACTTCTATGACTGCTGAATACCAACCTCTAATCACTTAGATCATATATTTTCAGGTAGAGATACCTCGCGAAGCAACTGCCCTCTACATCTATTTTCTGTCTCTTCTGTCCCACTCAGTGTCTGCTCCGCACTAACACAACATAGCAGGCGTAATAGAAACACACAGACCGGACAAGTAGGCACGCAATGGATTATGGTCATTGTAGTTAATTACCATGTTTGACACTAAACTATGTAGAATATTGGCCTGTTGGAAACAACTCCCTACTACACTGCATAGTTCGGGCTTGATCTGATTTATCTTTAGAGAAACTGCACATTGAGCTCACAGAAAATAACTAAATAAGCGGAATATTGGTTGATAGCAGTACCTGTCCTCCATCTCTGAACAGCAGTGAGAGAATAATGTTAAAATCGAATAAAAGCAGTCGACACACACACGCACGCACACACACACACTCTTACGCACACATGCACACACCCACACACCCGCCAGTGTGAATAAGCTGAGGGGTGCTGGTTGATGTGGTATTGTTGGCTGTGATCCAGTGCTGTGGGTAAACTCTACAGGTCAATAAATGGGCCAGTCTGTGTGATTCTCACCTAGGGAGAGTTTCCTGCTGAATGGGAAGAGGATGTAGCTAACAAACGATCAGGGACAAAGACAGAAGCATGCACACACAGCTAGAGAGTCTCACAGCGAGGGGTCATGTTAGAGAATGGAGGGCGAGGTTGTCTCCTCTCTGGACTCATAACAAGCAACTGAGGAAATAGCTATCAAGACACCACACACACTGTCATGCACACACACTGTTTCCTTTCTCCATTTCTCACACTATGGGTCTCCATGACCAGGACTGAGATGAAGTCAGATAGAGAGAGAGAGAGAGAGAGAGAGACAGACACAGACAGATGGACGGACATGTTTACGGACATATTCAATCAATCCTTATCCCAGTCTGCTGTCCCCACATGCTTCAATATGGCCACCATTGTTCCTGTTCCCAAGAAAGCTAATGTAACTGAACTAAATTACTATCGCCCCGTAGCACTTCCTTCTGTCATCATGAAGTGCTTTGAGAGACCTGTCAAGGATCATATCACCCTAGACCCACTTCAATTTGATTACCGCCCCAATAGGTCCACAGACGATGCAATCGCCATCACACTGCACACTGCCCTATCCCATCTGGACAAGAGGAATACCTATGTAAGAATGTTGTTCATTGACTACAGTTCAGCATTCAACACCATAGTACCCTTCAAACTCATCAATAAGCTTGAGACCCCGGGGCTCGACCCCGCCCTGTGCAACTGGGTCCTGGACTTTCTGACGGGCCGCGCCCCAGGTGGTGAATGTAGGAAGAAACATCTCCACTCTGCTGATCCTCAACACTGGGGCCCTACAGGGGGGCATTCTCAGCCCCCTCCTGTACTCCCTGTTTACCCACAACTGCGTGGCCATGCACGCCTCCAACTCAATCATCAAGTTTGCAGGCGACCCAACAGTGGTAGGCTTGATTACCAACAACAACGAGACAGCCTACAGGGAGGAGGAGAGGGCCCTCGGAGTGTGGTGTCAGGAAAATAACCTCTCACTCAATGTCAGCAAAACAAAAGAGATGATCGTGGACTTCAGGAAACTGCAAAGGGAGCACCCCCATCTCCACATCGACAGGAACAGCAGTGGAGAATGTGGAAAGTTCCTCTGTGTACATATCACCGACAAACTGAAATGGTCCATGCACACAGACAGTGTAGTGAAAAAGGCACAACCGCGCCTCTTCAACCTCAGGAGGCTGAAAAAATGTGGCTTGTCACCTAAAACCCTCACTAACTTTTATAGGTGCACAATTGAGAGCATCCTGTCGGGCTGTATCACCGCCTGGTACGGCAACTGCACCGTCCACAACCGCAAGGCTCTCCAGACGGTGGTGCGGTCTGCACAACGCATCACCAGGGGCAAACTACCTGCCCTCCAGGACACCTACAACACACGATGTCACAGGAAGGCAAAAAAAGATCCTCAAGGACAACAACCACCTGAGTCACTGCCTGTTCAACCCGCTATCATCCAGAAGGCGAGGTCAGTACAGGTGCATCAAAGCGGGGACCGAGAGACTGAAAAACAGCTTCTATCTCAAGGCTATCAGATTGTTAAACAGCCACCACCAGCACAGAGGTGGCTGCCTACCTACAGACTTGATATCATTGACCACTTTAATAAATGGAACACTAGTCACTTTAAGAATGTTTACTTATCTCACATTACTCATCTCATATATATATATATATATATATATACCGTATACTGTATCCTAAACTATCTATTCTTTACTATCTATTGCATCTTAGCCGCTCTGTCACTGCTCATCCATATATTTTATACTTACAGTTGATGTCGGAAGTTCACATACACTTAGGTTAGATTCATTAAAACCCATTTCTCAACCACTCTACAAATTTCTTGTTAACAAACTATAGTTTTAGCAAGTCAGTTAGGACATCTACTTTGTGCATGACAAAAGTCATTTTTCCAACAATCTTTTACAGACAGATTATTTCACTTATAATTCACTGTATCACAATTCCAGTGGGTCAGAAGTTTACATTCGCTTAGTTGACTGTGCCTGTAAGTTGACTGTGCCTTTCCTCTAGAGATGAACGTACTTTGGTGCGAAAACTGCAAATCAATCCCAGAACAACAGCAAAGGACATTGTGAAGGAAACAGGCACAAAAGTATCTATATCCACAGTAAAACGAGTCCTATATCGACATAACCTGAAAGGCCGCTCAGCAAGGAAGAAGCCACTGCTCCAAACCCGCCATAAAAAAAGCCAGACTACGTTTTGCAACTGCACATGGGGACAAACATCATACGTTTTGGAGAAATGTCCTCTGGTCTGATGAGGAAAAAGGAGGAAAAAGGGGCAGGCTTGCAAGCTGAGGAACACCATCCCAAACGTGAAGCACGGGTGTGGCAGAATCATGTTGTGGTGGTGCTTTGCTGTAGGAGGGACTGGTGCACTTCACAAAATAGATGGCATCATGAGGTAGGAAAATAATGTGGATATATTGAAGCAACATCTCAAGACATCAGTCAGGAAGTTAAAGCTTGGTCGCAAATGGGTTTTCCAAATGGACAATAACCCCAAGCATACTTTCAAAGTTGTGTCAAAATGGCCTAAGGACAACAAAGTCAATGTATTGGAGTGGCCATCACAAAGCCCTGACCTCAATCCTATAGAAAACATGTGAGCAGAACTGAAAAAGCATGTGCGTTAAAGGAGGCCTACAAACCTGACTCAGTTACACCAGCTCTGTCAGGAGGAATGGGGCAAAATTCACCCAACTTATTGTGGGAAGCTTGTGGAAGGCTACCCGAAATGTTTGACCCAAGTTAAACAATTTAATGGCAATGCTACCAAATACTAATTGAGTGTATGTAAACTTCTGACCCACTGGGAATGTGATGAAAGAAATAAAAGCTGCAATAAATCATTCTCTCTTCTATTATTCTGACATTTCACATTCTTAAATTAAATTGGTGATCCTAACTGACCTAAAACAGGGAATATTTACTGGGATTAAATGTCAGGAATTGTGAAAAACTGAGTTTAAATGTATTTGGCTAAGGTGTATGTAAACTTCCGACTTCAACTGTATATATTCTTATCCCATTCCTTTACTAGATTGTGTGTATTAGGTTTTGTTGTGGAATTTGTTAGATATTAAGTTTGTTGTGAAATGGTTAGATATTACCTGTTAGATACTGCTGTCAGATCTAGAAGCAGAAGCATTTTGCTACACTCACAATAACATCTGCTAACCATGTGTATGTGACCAATAAAATGTGATTTGATTTGACACAGATAGACACACAGACAGTGTGTTTGGTTACCTCTAAAAAACATTCCTCTGGTGCTATTGATGGGAATCAGTTCCAGGTCGACTCCATGAGAGACATAGATCCAGTCATACAAACCTCAGGGTGCCTCTGGGTTCAAATGTCAAACAGCATCCATATACGGTCACACTGGACTGGTTGCACAAAAGATGAAGCTTCATAACAAGGCCTATTTTCATTGTCAGAACTCCACTGACCCAGCCAGTCTGGCTGAATCTGTATGGAACAACAGGGAATAGCTAGGCCTGTTCTGACAACTCCTGGAGGAAAATGGTATGTGCTACTTCATTCACATTTCAACCTTAAGAATCGTCCTCAGGGTGCTTGAACGTTAGAGAAGCCATGCCAAGCTAAGCCTGACCTACCTTATGTTGCATGCTGTGTTGAATGAACAGCCACGGCCACTTGAAATAACATGTAGTTTGGAGCTCATCAACCCTCATCTCCACTCAGGAACACTCACTCTGCACTGTACTAAGGGGAGAGAGAGTGCTCTGCTACAGGCATTGATGGTGGCTGAACTGGGCTTCCTCTGTGTGCGAAAAACACCTAGAAACAAAGCTTGTGCAGAGACACAGAGAGCTTCTTCAGTATATAAGGAACACCTAGAAATAAAGCACACACACAGAAGTGTAAGGATGGAACACCTGGAGACGCTGAGATTATGTGAGCCGGTTGCCTTAACAACGACCCCTGTGAAGCCCGGTGATCCTGCGGGGGCTAGTTAGCCCAGAGGTCACAACCTTTGACCTTAGCCAGTTGATCATGACAAGCTGGCCGTTCAACACCCCACCGCACACACACTTTCTTTCTCTCTCTCACACACACACACACCAGAACAACAAGGTGGACAGTTTAACCCCAGTAAGTCCCAGTGAGGGGATGTCGTGGCTCATAAACTAACATCTGGGAGAGTTACAACCATTAGTTGAGCTCTGAGACTCGGACCAAAAAACCCAATGAAATCAGACTCCCTATGTCTTAAAGTGTACAAACACTTTCATATCCAAGATGTGAAGGAGGAAAACACGTTGTCTGTATTGAGATCAGGATTCAAGAGGGAAGCATTTGAGAAATGGGCTGGAAGCAATGTATACAGTTGTGTTGCACGTATACCCTCTCACCATGTCAAGTTATAGGTCGAACACAATATTTCTCCAATTACTTTTTTCTTTATCTATTTTTTATTTTAAAAAGGTATAATAAATTGACAACACATTCTAATTTGTTGAGAAGAGTTTCATTAAAACAAATGCTTAAATTGAAAGCTCAACATTTAAAATCAATACCACATCACTGACAGTGACAACATCCAGTCTCTTGTTGCCCATGATGGTGGAAGAGGAGGGCTCAATTGTGTAGGAGGACACAGGATACCTCATTACACCACAGGGGAACTCAGCATAAATGTTTTACCCTGCGTATCCCTCCGCCTGACTGAGCCTCATACCAGGAACTATTTCCACAGCGAGAGTGCATCCAAAATGGCACCCTATTCCCTACATAGTGCACTACTTTTGACAAGGACTTATAAGCCCTGAAGAAAAGTACTACACTATGGAAAATAGAGTGCCATTTAGGATGAATGTTATCCTTCTCAATTATGCAAAGGCAGCTAACAGACATTTTGATGGTTGAGGGAAGCCTCCTATTTCACCTGTGGAGAAGAGTGGAACAATAACTATATCCTTCCACAGTGGAGACCCGTCATTCAGACAGAGCCCCACCTGTTTTGAGCCCCACATTTTTTGGGTGGGAGGCTTTCCTGTTTTGCATGTTATTTTGGCATTAATAGGTGTCACATATCAGTTTGCAAACAATGTAAAACAAATATATCATTGAGTTAATAAAGCCGCATACAAACATGGTCTCTTTTTTGTTTTCTTGAGTAAGGCAGCTCCAAAATGCAGGTGTTTCAGCCTAGTTCAGTGCTTTCTGTGTTGGTGGGGCAAGCCGGCAGAAAATATGGAGCATTGCGCCGTGATTGGCTCAGTGTTCTGTCACTCATGGGGACACTACTTCACCGCCAAGAGTAGAGATAGAAATTTCAAGCCCCTTGGGTGCTGCCATAGAGTTACATTAGAAGTGCGCATCCAAGAAGGCTCACGGTCATTGGCCACAGATAAAGTTATGTCAAATCATGTTATATGTACAGTAGCTTTGATTGGACATCATACTTTCAAAATCTTAGCTATCAGTCATCATCATGAATCAAGTCGACAATCTACTGGCAAATTATTTTTAATCCTTGTCATGTGGAGATAAATAATGAAGAGAAATTATAGATAAAACGTATCAGTGCTCATCGGCCATTGAACAAACATTACACCACAAGTTGGAAATAGTAAATTCAACAATGAGTGGGTTGGACGGAATCAGTGGCTAACTGCAAGCATTGAAAAGCAATCATTAGCCTGCTATTCAGTGGACTGTCTGTATGGTCGCAAGTCTAAGATTAAGGGTCTCCTTTCCTAGTTAAAAATTATAAGCATTCAACATTGGCCATGCTGTCAATAAAGCATGATTTTTGCCTCGCTCAAAACAACTGTTAACTCGGAACTGAAAAATCTGACTTTAGTGAGTTCAAGACAACTGGGAACTCGGGAAAAACGAGCTACGACTAGGAAAATACATTTTGAACTTTCATCCAACTCGGAATTGTAAATCCGGAACTCTGACCTCTTTCTAGAACTACGGCCTGAAGATCACTGACGTCATCATGATTCAGCCTTGTTTTTTTCAGAGTGCCCAAATCCAGACATTGCCAGACTTTGATGACAAAGTTTGATGACGAAGGACCGCCTTGCCCCCTAACCTGTTCAAGTGAGCACAGCACAACAAGGTGAGTCCAAAAATGTATTCTATGCTGCTACATAAATTATGTAATATGCCAGGGAGATATGTATACTGTAGCTAAGAAAGTAATACTAAGAGTATGTTGTGTAGTAAGCTGTTCGTATCACATGTGCCTCACCCTATTAATTTGGTCTATTTTCACCTCTTAATTTCGTCTACTGTTCTGACTTGGTGGGGCGCATGTGGCCTATAACCTGTTTTTGAGAAATGTAATCATCGAATATTGTAAGAGCTTTCATTGTCTGCTTATATGCCCCCTTTATTTATCCTAAAGTTCTGACTTGGTGTACCGGGAGTACATTGTAAGAATGGCCCATGTTCTGAATTCTGTCACTGTACACTTCAAAAGTGCTGAACAAATAGTTATATTGAGTACGTCCGTCCTAGCTCGCTCATTAATGTCTTAATCTAAATTACGGATTGCCTCTTATGTGCTTGTAGTCCCCTTATGCCATAGTTTGTACATCTCAATTGTCAGTAGAAACCACATATTTTTAAGTAAGTCAGCCATATCAACTATGTTTTTTGAAAGGCAGTAAATGAGGCCGAATGAACTGTTTCTCTGCCAGACAAGGCTCCGCCGCTGATAGCCAGGTGTAGCAGTGGTAAGATGTTGAGACTGCTGTTGGGACAGCTTTATGTAGGCCCTAACAGTTTGTCGACACAGTTTGTCACCGTTATAGTGCAATGAATGTATTGTTTAGTGTTGTGTTGTGTAGTGGCTTTGCTGGCATACATCCCATATATTTTTCTGCCCCACCAAGATGTACATGCTAAAATCACTCCTGTCCTTCCATGACAAGGCTATTAAGACATAAGACTCTGATTAACAGTATAGTTACACCATATTCTATTTATATGGTGTACTGGCACCATTCTCTCAAAATACCATCTTCCCTACAACTTCATATCTTAACTTTAATACAGTTTAGGATCCCTGAGGTCTAGCTAACACCAGCTCTAGCCACTCTTCAGCACTCTCCGGAAGTTCTGTTCTAGTAAATATAGATGTCCATTACATCAATCATTCACTAGAATGATCTAGACTAGTGTTGTTCTCTAAAGCATCAAACACTACAGACAAGCCTATATCTCATCCTTATCCAATTTCAAATGTTTTAACAATCTTTATTCAACAACTCTATTAAAACCCTCTACAGATTTTGTACTCCTTGGAAAGAAAAACCTCATGATTTCATACGCCTCCAGCCTGAATCTATGAAAGAGAGAGAGAGAGACAGAGAGTGAGAGACAGAGAGAGAGAGCAAGAGGGAGAGAGAGAGAGGGAGAGAGACAAACAGACAGAGAAAGATAGAGAGAGAGAGAGACAGAGACAGAGAGTGAGAGACAGAGAGAGAGAGCGAGAGGGAGAGAGAGAGAGGGAGAGAGACAAACAGACAGAGAAAGACAGAGAGATACGACATTTGAAATGTCTTTCTTCTTTTGGAACTTTTGTGAGTGTAATGTTTACTGTTCATTTTTTATTGTTTATTTCAATTTTGTTTATTATCTATTTAAATTGCTTTGGCAATGTTAAAATATGTTTCACATGCCAATAAAGCCCCATAAATTGAATTGGGTGGGAAAGAGAGCGAGAGATTCCAGTGTGAGAGGTCAACTCCAGTACCAGGGGGCCCATTCCCAGAAAGGCATAACAACAGAGCCTGTTCATCCTCCTAGTCTCACAATCCACCCCGTCTCCTCATCATTCCTTCACCCAGTGTCTCCCTCACCTCATCCCCTCCAAACACCCCACCTCCTCAATTCCATTCCACTGCAACCAGCCACCCCAAGCCCCTTATCTCCTCACCCATTCCCCTTCATTGTCCCGTCCCCCCCTCACTCTCTTCCTCTCCTCCTCTCTCCCCTCATCCAAAGAGTGTCGGCCCCATGAACCATCAGTCTTCTCCCTCCATTAGCACTGACACAGTGATAATCAGACAGACAAAATGAGGAAACTAACACAGTCTTATAAATGACTGTGCTCATAGTCTCTATCTATCTCTCAATTCAAAGGGCTTTATTGGCATGGGAAACATATGTTTACAGTGCCAAAGCAACTGAAATTAACAATAAACAAAAGGAAAATGAACAGTAAATGAACAGTAAACATTACACTCATAAAAGTTTTAAAAGACATTTGAAATGTTATATTATTGGCTATGTAACGGTGTTGTAACAATGTGAAAGTAGTTGAAGTATGAAAGGGAAATAATAAACAGTTGGTGTTTGTGCTCCCTGTTTGGGTTCTCTCTCTCTCTCTGACAGTTCGGCATATCAATTTCTACCTCTCCCTCCTTCCCTCTCAAGCCCCTTATCTCTCCACCTCCCCCTCCCTCCCCACGACCTCCGTCCTGCTCTCTCACCTTCACCTCTCTCCACCTCCGTCCTTTCCTCTCCACCTCTCCTTCACTCCTCCCTACCCTTCCCTCTTCGCTTCCCTCTTCCCTTCCCTCCTTCCCTTCCCTCTCCCTACCCTTCCCTCCTTCCCTTCCCTCTTCCCTTCCCTCCTTCCCTTCCCTCCTTCCCTTCCCTCTTCCCTTCCCTCTCCCTACCATTCCCTCTTCCCTTCCCTCCTTCCCTTCCCTCTTCCCTTCCCTTCCCTCCTTCCCTTCCCTCTCCCTACCCTTCCCTCTCCCTTTCCCTCCTTCCTTCTCCACCTTTCCCTCCTTCCCTTCCCTTTCCCTTCCCTCCTTCCCTTCCCTCTCCCTACCCTTACCTCCTTCCTTGTCCACCTTTCCCTCCTTCCCTTCCCTCTCCACCCTCCCTACCCTTCCCTCTCTCCTTTCCTTCCTCCTCCCTACCCTTCCCTCTCTCCTCTCCCTCCTTCCCTTCCCCTCCTTCTTCCTCTCCCCTCTCCCTTCACCCTTACCCTTCCCTCTTCCTTCCCTCTTCCCTTCTCTCCTTCCTTCCCTCCTTCCCTTCTCCCTTCCTTCCCTCCTTCCCTTCTCTCCTTCCCTTCCCTCTCCCTTTCCCTCCTTCCTTCTCCACCTTTCCCTCCTTCCCTTCCCTCTTCCCTTCCCTCCTTCCCTTCCCTCTCCCTACCCTTACCTCCTTCCTTGTCCACCTTTCCCTCCTTCCCTTCCCTCTCCACTCCTCCCTACCCTTCCCTCTCTACCTTTCCTTCACTCCTCCCTACCCTTCCCTCTCTACCTCTCCCTCCTTCCCTTCCCCTCCCTTCTTCCCTCTCCACCTCTCCTTCACTCCTCCCTACCCTTCCCTCTTCCCTTCCCTCTTCCCTTCTCTCCTTCCCTTCCCTCCTTCCCTTCTCTCCTTCCCTTCCCTCCTTCCCTTCTCTCCTTCCCTTCCCTCTCCCTTTCCCTCCTTCCTTCTCCACCTTTCCCTCCTTCCCTTCCCTCTTCCCTTCCCTCTCCCTACCCTTACCTCCTTCCTTGTCCACCTTTCCCTCCTTCCCTTCCCTCTCCACTCCTCCCTACCCTTCCCTCTCTACCTTTCCTTCACTCCTCCCTACCCTTCCCTCTCTACCTCTCCCTCCTTCCCTTCCCCTCCCTTCTTCCCTCCCATTCACTCCTCCCTACCCTTCCCTCTTCCCTTCCCTCTTCCCTTCTCTCCTTCCCTTCCCTCCTTCCCTTCCCTCTCCCTATCCTTCCCTCTTCCCTCCTTCCCTTCCTCCTTCCCTCTCCCTACCCTTCCCTCTCCCTTTCCCTCTTTCCCTTCCCCTCCCTTCTTCCCTCTCTACCTCTCCTTCACTCCTCCCTACCCTTCCCTCTCCACTTCTCCCTCCTTCCCTTCCCCTCCCTTCTTCCCTCTCTACCTCTCCTTCACTCCTCCCTACCCTTCCCTCTCCACTTCTCCCTCCTTCCCTTCCCCTCCCTTCTTCCCTCTCTACCTCTCCTTTACTCCTCCCTACCCTTCCCTCTCCACTTCTCCCTCCTTCCCTTCCCCTCCCTTCTTCCCTCTCTACCTCTCCTTCACTCCTCCTTACCCTTCCCTCTCCACTTCTCCCTCCTTCCCTTCCCCTCCCTTCTTCCCTCTCTACCTCTCCTTCACTCCTCCCTACCCTTCCCTCTCCACTTCTCCCTCCTTCCCTTCCCCTCCCTTCTTCTCTCTCTACCTCTCCTTCACTCCTCCCTACCCTTCCCTCTCTACCTCTCCCTCCATCTCCCCTTGTGTGGTTTTCTCTCCCTTTTCCTCTTCCTCTTTCCTCTTCCTTTTCCTAATTCCTGTCCTCTTCCTCTCTCCACACAGTGCACCTTGACATACAGACTGAAATGGGGAACAGCTCTGAAGCACACACACACTGCTGACCTGTGACCTGCCACCTGACCATGTGCCCAAGGCCAACAAAGCAGGCTGTATTGAAAGTGACTATACTTTGTGTGTGGGTGTGTGTTTTGGACCTGCATGCTGCATAAACCTTGTTTCAAATCTCTCAATTCAATTCAAGGGCTTTATTGGCGTGGGAAACATGTTCTCTCTCTCTCTCTCTCTCTCTCTCTCTCTCTCTCTCTCTCTCTCTCTCTCTCTCTCTCTCTCTCTCTCTCTAGTATCTTCTGAGCTTACCATAATTAGGTGTAAAATCCACACAGAGCTGTCATTTACACCTACTAGAACCAGTCTTCACTGACATTGTACAAGCCATGAGATCATGTTGTCATAGATACGGTATGGATGTTGCACAATATAGCTGCCTGAAAAGGATCAAATGATAGCTTTCTGAAACTCATAAGGGCTTTTTGAATATTGACAAATTGCAAATAAGTACAAAATTAGATTTCAACACCTGTTGTTCATTTAATTTGGCTACCTAGTTAGTTTTTACACCAATGTGCACACTGTCCACAAAATGAGGTGGAGACTGAGCTGCACTTCCTGATCTCCTGACAAATGTATGACCATATTAGAGACACATATTTCCCTCAGATTACACAGTCTCACATCCAATTTTGATAAACTCCCATTTCTATTAGGTGAAATACCACAGTGTGTCATCACAGAAGCAATATTTGTGACCCGTTGCCACAAGAAAAGGGCAACCAGTGAAGCACAAACACCATTGTAAATACAACCCATATTTGTTTATTTATTTTCTCTTTTGTACTTATTATTACAACACTGTATATAGCCATAATATGACATTTGAAATGTCTCTATTCTTTTGAAACTTTTGCGAGTGTAATGTTTACTGTTAATTTCTGAATTTTTATTTAACTTTTGTTTCTGATCTATTTCCCTTGCTTTGGCAATGTAAACATGTGTTTCCCATGCCTATAAAGCCCTTTGAGTTGAATTGAGCAGAAGAAGAGAGAGACGTCTAATTGTGGTTGTACAGAGGTTTGTAAACAGGCTTTGCCAAACAGACAGAACGTGTCAACATGAAAGACAACACTGACTGGTCAGTCAAAAATATGTGTAAGACCACCAGGCAAATGTTTGAGCAAGCCGATGTTTATTGGACATCGCCTTTGAAGCTTTGTCACAAAGCCAATAGATAGTTTACCAAGGCCTGCATTTGAAAGCTTTGACTTCTACACCAATCACCACATGAATGAAACAGGCACGGTATGTAGGCCTAGACTTGAACATCCTCTAGTACTGAAGACAACATTCTCTTTTTGTTGGATAATGTTATATCACAAAAAAATGATATGGTAGGCCAGGCCTATTTCTTATCATGTTAATAGACCTACTGAGTAATACACCTCTAAATACAGTATTGAGGACCAATAGCCTAACTGCATCATATAATATTGAATATAATAAAACAACCTTAGGCTATCTTTTCTACAGGGACTATGAGCAATACATGCTCAATCTCAATGTTGCTCTTCACGTGTCCAGTGCAATAAGCTTTGAAAAAAGTATAAATTCTTCAGGAACATCGCAACAAAAAAAGGCAGACCCGAAGACAGGATCAGATCACATGTCATTGACATTCTCTCAGGCTTTTATTTTCATTATCTTACACATTTTCTCTCTCGAGGCTGCCAAGCTAAGTGCTGTGTAAACAAAGCATTTCCCAAAGAGTCTCTAGAAATTCTGGTGAATGGGGACTCAAGTCCATACTTAACAATACTTAAACCCATTATGGGGTTTGGTAATTTCTCATTAAATAAAATCCTAATTTATTGTGTGCCAAGATGGCAATGAGCATTCCATTATTTATTGTTGCACGGGCAGCATGTTCTCAGACATGTCAATAAAAATAAACACCTTAAAACAACTATAAATAGTGACGTTAGAATAATCATTCGTGTACATACCGACTGCTTTGATGACAAACCCTTTGGGTGACCTCAGCGCTCGGCGCATCCAAGCTTCCCTCAGCACCTCTAGGTTGTTGGCATTCCCATGGACGAACAATACCAAATTCTCCATCCATCCTTGGAAATAAACTTCAGCTATAGCTTTCACAAGTCTTTTATTCCAAAAACTGCGCAGATTTTGCGCTTTAAAATCGGCAAAAATCTCCTGGCCGCTTGCAGCCTTGTATTTCTCTCCACCGGTGGCTCTCGAGCTCTCCTCGTCCTTGCCGAAGACCAGCGCGAGCGAGGCGGTCGACAGTTGGACGACCCGTTGTTGTGACATTTTCCTTATCTCGGATTTGCGCGATTCCAGGTGAGAAATATCATGCTACAGACACTATCAAAAAATTGAAGCTCTTCCTCCAACTCGTAAAGTGATGCTATTCCACCATACTCTCATTGGAACGCTAGAATTTGTAAAACATTCCGACAGTGGCTGTGAGCTGTGCCTGTAATTTAGCGGAGCGCAGACTGGGGTAGTTTCTTCTGCTTCCAAGGTAACCAGCGGTGACACTGGCAGAGGAGGCGGAGGGATGCTGATAATCAGCTAGTTGTGACAGGGCCAGTGGCGACCCGTCATTCAAGCCAGGCAACACATATTTAGCATTAATAGGTGTCACATATCAGTTTGCAAACAATGTAAAAAAAGTAATATATATCACTGAGTTAATAAAGCCGCATACAAACATTCTCTTTTTTGTTTTCTTGAGTAAGGCAGCTCCAATATGGAGCGTTGCGCTGTGATAGGCTCAGTGTTCTGTCACGCATGGGGACACTACGTCACAGCCAAGTCTAAGGGTAGGGCTAGACAATTCTAGACCCTTGGTTGCTGCCATAGAGTTACATTAGAAGTGCCCATCCAAGAAGGCTCAAGGTCACTGTCCACAGATAAAATGACAAAAAATCACATTATACCTACAGTAGCTTTGATTGGACATCATACTTTCAAAATCTTAGCTAGTGTAGACGATGTGAAATGGCTAGCTAGTTAGCGGTGGTGCGCGCTAGTGGCATTTCAATCGGTGACGTCACTTGCTCTTAGACCTTGAAGTAGTGGTTCCCCTTGCTCTGCAAGGACCACGGCTTTTGTGGAGCGATGGGTAACGATGCTTCGAGGGTGACTGTTGACGTGTGCAGAGCGTCCCTGGTTCGCGCCCAGGTCGGGGTCTACGTAAAGTCTATACTGTTACACTAGCAGTCATCATCATGAATCATGTGGACAATATACTGGCATCAATTTTAATCCTTGTCATATGAAGAGAAATTATAGATAAAACATATTGGTGCTCATCGGCCATTGGACATAAACATTACACAACAAGTTAGAAATTGCAAATTCAACAATGAGTGGTTTGGAAGGAATCAGTGACTGTGGCTAACTGCAAGCAAAGCAATCACTAGCCTGCTATTCAGTGGAGTGGCTGTGTGGTTCCAACTCTGGGATTAAGGGGCTCTTTTCCAAGTTTAAAATGATACACATCCAACATTGGCCATGCTGTCAATGAAGCATGATTTGTGCCGTGCTCAAAACATCTTAACTCGGAACTGCAAAATCTGACTTCAGTGAGTTCAAGACAACTGGGACGTTTTGAACGGTCATCCAACTCGGAATTGTAAATCCGGCCTCTTTCTAGAGCTACGACCTGAAGATCAATGACGTCATCATGATTCAAGTTCCCAGTTGTTTTGAAAGCACCATAAATCCAAAGAATGCCAGACTTTGATGACATAATTTGCCCATGAAGTACCGCAGGGCAACCTTCCTATTCAAGTGAGCACAGCACAACATGGTGAGTCCAAAAATGTATGCATAAATTATGTAATATGCTAGGGAGATATGTATACCATAGCTAAGAAAGTAATACTAAATGTATGTTGTGTAGTAAGTTGTTAGTAGCCCATGTGCCTCACCCTATTAATATTGTCTATTTACCCATCTTAATATGGCCTACTGTTCTGACTTGGTGGTGCACATGAATCCTAGAGAAATGTAATCATCGAATATTGTAAGAGCTTTCATTGTCGGCTTATATGCCCCCTTTATTTATCCTAAAGTTCTGACTTGGTGTATAGGGAGAACACTGTAAGAACGGCCAATGTTCTGAATTCTGTTGCTGTACATTTCAAAAGTGCTGAACAAATAGTTATAATAACTACGTCCGTCATCGCTCGCTCATTAATGTCTTAATCAAAATGACGGATTTCCTCTTATCCGCCCCTTATGCCATAGTTTGTACATCTCAATTGTCATTAGAAACCACATTAGTTTAAGCAAGTCAGCCATATCAGCTATGTTTTTTTTAAAGGCAGTAAATGAGGCTGAATGAACTGTTTCTCTGCCAGACAAGGCTCCGCTGATAGCCAGCTGTAGCAGTGGTAAGATGTTGGGACTCTGCTGTTGGGACAGCTTTATGTAGGCCCTAACAGTTTGTCACCATTATAGTGCAATTAATGTATTGTTTAGTGTTGTGGCATTCATCCCACTTCTTCTTTTTTTTGCCCCACCAAGATGTACATGCTAAAATTGCCAATGGACAGGGCCAATAAAATGAGTCTCAGGTTGGCTATTGAATAGGCCCTTGCTATCCAGGATCCTTGGGAGTTGGGACATCCCTACCTCATTGAAGTTAAAATGGTTAAAGTAAGGGTTGGGGCGGGGTTTAGGGGCAAGGACGTCCCAACGATTGACTATATCACTGTCCCTATTGAATAGCCATTCAACTGGAACCTGACAGACAGGTGTGAATCTCAACTGTTACCTATAGGCCTAATACGGTCACATTGCCATTCAAGCATAATAATGTGCGTATAATGCGTGGCTATTCTTACACGCCAACAGCACACAATCCCAATTAAACTTGCCATGTTGTATATAATAAATAAACCATTTAATTATTTCACACGTATTACATAATAACACATGTAGACTATGTCTATTTAAATAGGACTGGTATCAAAATGATATTCTGGATGACATTGAAATACACATGGGCCAACCAAGGGGTTTTTCTGAAGTCAATATCCAACCGTTCTTAGTTGGTATGTAGAAATTAGACAGGCCTCGCCGTGTCATTCTGTAAGGCTCCATAATTAGATCATCAATGTAAGACTTTATGCAAGAAAAAACATGTGCAAATGCCCTTGCTCACAGAAAACACAAGACAGATATTGTTTGTTGAGTATACATCAGTAGTAGCAGGTTAGGGTTTGGAATCAGACCAGCTCCAAGGTTCCTGTTCAAGGTTTCTCTTATAAATGCTTCCTACGTCAGAAAAGCACACGGGATAGCTCATAGAGCCTGGTTTGAAAGCAACTTTTGTTGAGGGCTAGGGTCTTTTAAATGAGGGCACCTCTTTCCTCTCTCACTAGACTGTGTTGCTCTGGGTTACTTCTGCGAACAGCCAAATAACTTGATGCCAATAAGAACATTTTAGCAAAAGGTTGCCATAGGTCTCTAGTTGTGGTACATGGAATTGACATGCAATGCCACAGGAAAAACATACACTTGGAACACTGGCTCTAAAGGTTTGGTAACCAGTAACCACTGCCCTTTATAGATAGGTAGCTATAACGAGAACCATTCCCTCCCATAGGTTTTTACTACAGACACCTCATTACACCAGGCTTTTTCTGCAGCCAGGACAGACAGACAGACACCTCATTACACCAGGCTTTTTCTGCAGCCATAACAGGCAGACACCTCATTACACCAGGCTTTTTCTGCAGCCATAACAGACAGACAGACAGACAGCTCATATATCATAGTCTCAGAGAGCCCCTCAGGTCTATAGTTTCAGGGGCACTCAGAGCCCTGTACAAGTCGAGGGGCCACCCTGACTCCTTGTGGTATTAAGCCCAGTGCTTGAACAGGATATTGCGTTTCCTCTCAACATGAAAATAATACATCACCCAGACTACATGATGAATTATGTGCTGTGTTTAACCAGTGGTGAAGGAAGGGGGGAGAGAGAAGGGGAAGTCTGTTATTCACTTGATATTGACGTGGTTAGATGTAATTACAAAGTAATTACCTAATGCGATGGGAAGGGGTCTGTTATTCACTTGGTATTGATGTGGTTAGATGTAATTACAAAGTAATTACCTAATGCGATGGGGAGGGGTCTGTTATTCACTTGGTATTGATGTGGTTAGATGTAATTACAAAGTAATTACCTAATGCGATGGGGAGGGGTCTGTTATTCACTTGGTATTGATGTGGTTAGATGTAATTACAAAGTAATTACCTAATGCGATGGGGAGGGGTCTGTTATTCACTTGGTATTGATGTGGTTAGATGTAATTACAAAGTAATTACCTAATGCGATGGGGAGGGGTCTGTTCTTCACTTGGTATTGATGTGGTTAGATGTAATTACAAAGTAATTACCTAATGCGATGGGGAGGGGTCTGTTATTCACTTGGTATTGATGTGGTTAGATGTAATTACAAAGTAATTACCTAATGCGATGGGGAGGGGTCTGTTATTCACTTGGTATTGATGTGGTTAGATGTAATTACAAAGTAATTACCTAATGAAAAGGGGAGGGGTCTGTTATTCACTTGGTATTGATGTGGTTAGATGTAATTACAAAGTAATTACCTAATGAAAAGGGGAGGGGTCTGTTATTCACTTGGTATTGATGTGGTTAGATGTAATTACAAAGTAATTACCTAATGATTACCCTTTTATTTCTATTGGGACATCTAGAAAACAAGTAGCATTACCATTTGGTAACATATAGTTTCCAATTACCCTGAATTCTTTGAAGTAACTAATTCACTGCTACCAGATCATTTTAGAAAACAGCATGCAAATACCAGCTGAATAGGAATGTTAATTGAAACCATATTTTCCCCTCAATCATTAACCCATGATTCAGTATCTGAAATGCTTCTCTGGCTGACCCAGTATGAAACATAAACAATTTCTTTGCATTGCACTGACATAACGTGTTTTTCTTAGTTTTTTACAAAAATATCACCAATGTCCATCCAATTCAATAGAATCCCTGATGGACAATTATTGTGTAGCGTGAAAAATATGTTGATGTTGAATTCCCTGATAAAGATAGTTGGCAGACTGCGGGTAACTTTGTGGGAAGGTAACAATGGTAGTTGGAAGCCCCTCCTGATTCTTATTTAGAAGTACTGGTGGAACTGATTATCAACGCATACTTCAAGTTACTAGAATGAAATACTACGTGGGCGCATGCGTCATTGTGTGTGCGCATGTGCGTGCGCCAGTGTGTGCATGTGTGTGCGTGTGTGAATCTGAAACAATTTCGCCTGAGTCAGTGCCAGTTGTCTCTCCAGGTTTGTGCATGTCAGATATCCCAGATTATATTATAGCCTACTGTATATTTTCAACCAGATATGTCAAGGAAGTGAATGTTTAACCACAATGTCTGAATTTCCCCCTGCATGCCAATACATCGGTTACCACTACAGCTGCTCTGGCTTTGGGAAAGATTCAGACTAAACCCCAAAAAGGATTTCCTGAATCCCCTTATCCCTCCCTGACCCGATTCATTCCAAAACCACAGCAGGACTCATCACATATGGAACTACCTCCCACAAAACCATAGCAATATGGAGACACTCAATTGTGAGTTAAGCTGAAATGCTACCCAGAGCATTCATTTTGGCCAGAGATACTTGAGTCCGTAGAAAAGTAGAGCACGACATAGGAAACAGGAAGTCATTTGGCACAATGTCAACCTATTTATTGTTAATTGGACTCCTTCATTCCAAATCTCTTCATTGCTGGTTGGGTTGTCTCAATATGAATCAGGATTGACCCAGCCCTTGTCGTGGGCAGTGACCTGGATGGAAGGGAGCTGTCAGAATCGGAATGTTGGAGTTAATTGGAAGGGGCCATAGAAGAGAGGGGTCAGGCCAGAAGAGGTCAGGGTGAGGATTAGAATGTCTGGTCTGAGAAATCCATTCTCCTGCCTGCCAGAGACCACGATAGACAGCAAGATGTCTGTCTGTGGGGCTGGAGTTTTTCCTGGTCAGGAGACAGGGTCAGTGTCCCTTGACTCTCTTTCCCTTCACAACCAGTCAGAACAGAGATTCCAAATGCATTTAATACACCTAGATATTTACATAACATTATTAACATGAGACCACATGCATATACCTTTGTAATAGTGACTAGATAATAACACCCTTTAGTGGCCTATATCCTTCCAGATGGGTTCTATACACGTGTAGACGGACTCCCTGTGGAGAAAATGACCTGGAATTCATGGTCTTTACAGGCTGGACACAACACTGCAAGGCTGGTGGGGGATCAGTAATGTATACAGTTTATTGTTTTAATGTAAGAAACGTTGTTAGTCATCACCACATACATCAGAGTTGACTGGATTATTACGTAGAATCGTCCCTCAATTAGTATAGAAAAGTCTTTCACATTCACATCATACTAAAGTCTTTTCATTACGCCTTTGCATTTCCAGTCTTCTTCATGTAGAATATTGGATTCCATATGTCAGTGTTTAGACTGTTGTCTGATGTATCAGCATGAGGAGAGGTGGTCTCCCAACCCACAGGCATTCTCTATTCTAATTACTGTTCTATTCTAATTACTGTTCTATTCTTATAACTGTTCTATTCTAATTACTGTTCTATTCTTATAACTGTTCTATTCTAATTACTGTTCTATTCTAATTACTGTTCTATTCTAATTACTGTTCTATTCTTATAACTGTTCTATTCTAATTACTGTTCTATTCTAATTACTGTTCTATTCTTATAACTGTTCTATTCTTATAACTGTTCTATTCTAATTACTGTTCTATTCTTATAACTGTTCTATTCTAATTACTGTTCTATTCTTATTACTGTTCTATTCTTATTACTGTTCTATTCTAATTATTGTTCTATTCTTATAACTGTTCTATTCTAATTACTGTTCTATTCTTATTTCTTATGAAAGATTACTCCTCCAGCCCACTCCCTCTGCTACCAAGATCAAAGCAGCCTGGACCTGGTTCCTATTCAATCCTAACGGTGTGTATTGATGTTCATAAGACAGAAACAAGAGCATGCCCGAGTGATTTAGCAGGAAGAAAATCTATTCACTTCCTAATTCAAGTCTGGATTAGGCTTTGTTTCATTTTATCACACACACAAGGTGCAGACAGCCACAGACAGGTCGTAAAACTTGATTGCTGAAGTCAGATCCTAAATTGGGTCTTGTTTTAATAACTTGTGGATAGGAGAAAGTTTCCAAAACAGCACTTAACTCTGAGCATTATGTTCTCCCTGCTTTTAGATTCTCCAGGGTGGTTTTTACACATCAAAGAAAATACATGGGGATATATATATATATATATGGCCCATTGAGGAAATCAATCTCACTGAAAAATCTATTTCAGCCAAGTCTCATTAAGAAAAGGAATGTGATGGTCACGTCGATGCGTGTTGAGGGATTTGTGTGTTTGTGTATGTGTGTGTGTGAGAAAGGAAGATTCAGGAAGGTCCATACTGAGCAGAAGGCAAGAAGCCAGGAATTCTCTTAGAACTGTTAAGTTAACAACGTTCCCTGAGAAAAGCTACAAACTTCCAGTCAGATTCCTGTCATTATTCCCATCAGATTCCCGTCAGTATTCCCAAAAATCTGTACAGTCACTCACCTAAAGGGCCATACCATCGCCGACTCCTATGCACACAGCTCACACACAGCTCAGAGCCTAGTGTGAGGTGTCCACAGCTCAGAGCCTAGTGTGAGGTGTCCACAGCTCAGAGCCTAGTGCGAGGTGTCCACTGCTCAGAGCCTAGTGCGAGGTGTCCACAGCTCAGAGCCTAGTGCGAGGTGTCCACAGCTCAGAGCCTAGTGCGAGGTGTCCACTGCTCAGAGCCTAGTGCGAGGTGTCCACTGCTCAGAGCCTAGTGCGAGGTGTCCACAGCTCAGAGCCTAGTGCGAGGTGTCCACAGCTCAGAGCCTAGTGCGAGGTGTCCACTGCTCAGAGCCTAGTGCGAGGTGTCCACTGCTCAGAGCCTAGTGCGATGTGTCCACTGCTCAGAGCCTAGTGCGAGGTGTCCACTGCTCAGAGCCTAGTGCGAGGTGTCCACAGCTCAGAGCCAAGTGCGAGGTGTCCACAGCTCAGAGCCTAGTGCGAGGTGTCCACAGCTCAGAGCCTAGTGTGAGGTGTCCACAGGTGGGTGGGTCTCCTTCCTCTCATTGCCATGGGCAGCAGTGTGCACTGAAACTATCAACGTGGACAGAAACCACCATTGTGGAGCTCACAGCACAGGTGCACTGTCAGGTGGTGCAGTGCAGACAATAAAATGTGATTTCACAATGTCTAGTTGCTCAGTGTTATCAAGTTGTCCTCTGGTAGTCTGTACTGTGCTACAGTACTCAATCAAATTGATTTCATAACGCACTTTTTACATCAGCAGTTGTCACAAGCTGCTTATACAAAAACCCAGCCTAAAACCCCAAACAGCAAGCAATGCAGATAAAGAAGCACAGGGGGTAGGAAAAACTCTTTAGAAAGGCAGGAACCTAGGAAGAAACGTAGAGAGGAACCAGGCTCCAAGGGGTGGCCAGTCTAGTCGAAAGGGTTTGAACGATATACTGATTCTTTGGATTAGTGACATAAAGCAGAACAGGAGGAGTCAATATGTGGAATCACAGTGACATGGTAACAGGAGGAGTCAATATGTGGAATCACAGTGACATGGTAACAGGAGGAGTCAATATGTGGAATCACAGTGACATGGTAACAGGAGGAGTCAATATGTGGAATCACAGTGACATGGTAACAGGAGGAGTCAATATGTGGAATCACAGTGACATGGTAACAGGAGGAGTCAATATGTGGAATCACAGTGACATGGTAACAGGAGGAGTCAATATGTGGAATCACAGTGACATGGTAACAGGAGGAGTCAATATGTGGAATCACAGTGACATGGTAACAGGAGGAGTCAATATGTGGAATCACAGTGACATTCACACGTGGTCCTTCTGACAATGTGTACTGGGAAAGAAAACGTTTTATACATTTAAAAAATATATACATCCGTCTCAGTATGACTGAAACCTGAAGACATCTGAGTGATTGGCTAACTACACAAAGATGAGCTGGGAATCAGCACTGAGTAGATCTGTTCTCCATTACATGCCATCTGCATCACCTGTCACCATGTTACCACAGAGCTGACTGCAGAGCCTTAACTACATTACAGCCCAGATCTAAATGACTGTTACAGGCTTTTGGTTTATGGTGGGTGTCTTTCAGGGTACAGTTATTATTGCTAGTCAACTTTCAGTAGACACCCACATGAGTGTCTTTCAGAACCCCTCCTAAAACCCCACCTGTTTTGTTTTAGTTGTTGTGACTCTTTGTTAGTTTCCCTTTCTGTTTGAGTGACATTTTTCTTGCTGGGGAACGTAACAATGACCAAGGCTTTGTACAACCGGAGCCCGAAAACTGCTGTGGCAGAGCAACATCAAACATCAGCCACATGAGGTTCAATAAGGGACAAACACACACACACATCCTGACACACACCATGATCGGCAGAGAAGAGAACCTTCCCACTTTTCCCAGTGACCCCTGCACCAAGGTGAACTGAAGCATACAGGAAATACCTCGCTGCGACTTTCTGGTTCGGGTTTAGAGCCTTACACTTCAATGTCGGGGAGGGAGGGACAGGGGGCGAGAAGGAGAGAGAGAGGAGAGAGAGAGATGTATTTGCATTATTATAACAGCTGATAGAATGATAGAAGACAAGTGAAATCTGAAAAGATGACTAAACTGCAGGTTGTTTTTAATCTGTAGAGGCTAGTGGCAAGATGATGCGGCTTTAAGATTTGTGAATGACTAACAACTGGCGTGAACGGAAATGTGTTTTCCTGCGTTTGTTCTCGTAAATGTTGCTTGCTGTATGTTTTGACCCGCTTGCATGCAAACCACAACTAAGACAAAGCCAGCTATGTAGTTTCACAATGGAGATGTTTGTTTTTTCACATTGCAGGCTAGTACTGGCTCACAGTATGATTATGTTATTGACTGAAACGCTTTCCTTCAGGCCAGCTTACTGCAGCGCAATTAAACCAACATCTGCTTTTGCCCCAAAGTGTCAAACACAGATGAATGCTAAGCTTTATGTGCATATTGTCTGTGAAATCTGAAACACGCTATTAAATCCACTACTAGTGCTTTATGTCAGGTTTGACTTCGAGTTCATTTTGAAGGAGATTATAACATGTCAATTGTGGATAAGAAATGTTTTGCCACCTCTATGTCTATGTTTAGTAAATGGTCCATATCTATAGCAATGCAGGCACACAGAGAATGAAGTCACTCCTGTGTAGACTGCTTGTTATTTAGGTAGAGGTCGCCCAGACGACAACTCAGGGGCGTTCCGACATTCCCAGTGGGATTCTACGCCCCCAGAGGGAATGTTGTCAAAAGCAGCGGTGAAACGTTCTCACACTGTAACCCAGTATTGCCAGGTCCTCCAGGCCAGGAAAGAGCATCATTTCCTCAACAACCACACCACTCTGTCCCGCTCAGGAGAAACCAGGGGTGCCGGATCGGCTACGGAGGCGCTGAACATAAAGCCCTTATACATAAGGGTGTGTGCATGTGTGCGTGCATGTGTGCAGGGGGCCTTGGGTGTCGATAGGACAGGGAGAGGCCAGGGAGGACTAAATCAATGGGACCACTCATGTATCAATTACTTAAAGTATCAAACAGCACTGAAGTGGACGGTTCACCTGTTTGACAGGCGTGAGTGAGAGAGAGGGTTAGAGGTAGAGGGGTAGAGATAGAGAGGAAGAGAGAGAACCCAGAGAATCCCTCCAGTTCAATATGCTCCAACAAAATTCTGTGCGAATATGGTTTCGATTTCTTAATGCCTATACAAGGTGCAGATTTTAACTATACAGGGCTGTTACAAGTGTTCTGGGGAACACCAAACTTCCATTGTCAATCTAATGGAGTCTCATACCTCCTAATCTTGCATGCCAGCTTTAACATGAAATTCACACACTCGTTTGGTTCAGCAAGATGGCTTCCCCAACACTGTCATGCCATAACTACTGGCAAGAAATCAAGATGACAACCCAAAGTAAACAGACAGGAAGTTGGGGCGAGTTATGAAAAGCAGACACATCAGGCCACTAACGGCTGTGAGCGAAGCTGGGGGGGGGCAGACTTTGTCATGATAATCACCACACTGAACTTTAGACAGACAGAGAATGGGATGCTTTGGGAGTCAGGGGGAGAGATCAAGAGTTGAGAGAGGGAAACCTCCTACAACTGTTGCATTATGTCTGTGTGTGTACGCACGCATTAATGCTCTCCCTGACATGGGGGAGGTTTTGATGGTTAACGGGGGATGTGGTTGACTCCCAGACTGACACAGAGGGGACAATGGACCCCCATCAGGCCATACAACTCCACACAGCATAGCTGGAGGACAGCCATCAAGACCTATAGACAACCTGCCAGTTACTATACACATCTATAAAAACTCTAACTGAGCTGAACACAGGAGACAAAAGAAAGGGTAGTGATAGGCAGATCAGATGTCAATTCCAGCAAAGTGAGATGTCAAACTTCATAAAGCATATTCTGACTATATCCAACCATCATTGGAACCAGTGTAGCACCATACCCAGATCAACATGTCTATCCCCTGGAACTCTAAAGTCCTCCATATTCACAACAAACATCAAGGGAGACGAAAAAGCAACTTCATCTGTAAAAAAGGCCTGCTCCCCTCCTCTCCCAACTTACCCTCACAACTTGATCTGTAAAAAAGGCCTGCTCCCCCTCCTCTCCCAATTTACCCTCACAACTTGATCTGTAAAAAAGGCCTGCTCCCCTCCTCTCCCAATTTACCCTCACAACTTGATCTGTAAAAAAATTTACCCTCACAACTTGGCCTGCTCCCCTCCTCTCCCAATTTACCCTCACAACTTGATCTGTAAAAAGGCCTGCTCCCCTCTCCCAATTTACCCTCACAACTTGATCTGTAAAAAGGCCTGCTCCCCTCCTCTCCCAATTTACCCTCACAACTTGATCTGTAAAAAGGCCTGCTCCCCTCCTCTCCCAATTTACCCTCACAACTTGATCTGTAAAAAAGGCCTGTTCCCCTCCTCTCCCAACTTAAACTCACAACTTGATCTGTAAAAAGGCCTGCTCCCCTCTCCCTATTTACCCTCACATCTTGATCTGTAAAAAGGCCTGTTCCCCTCCTCTCAACTTACCCTCACAACTTGATCTGTAAAAAGGCCTGCTCCCCTCTCCCTATTTACCCTCACATCTTGATCTGTAAAAAGGCCTGTTCCCCTCCTCTCCCAATTTACCCTCACAACTTGATCTGTAAAAAGGCCTGCTCCCCTCTCCCTATTTACCCTCACATCTTGATCTGTAAAAAGGCCTGTTCCCCTCCTCTCCCTATTTACCCTCACAACTTGATCTGTAAAAAGGCCTGCCCCCTCTCCCTATTTACCCTCACATCTTGATCTGTAAAAAAGGCCTGCTCCCCTCTCCCTATTTACCCTCACATCTTGATCTGTAAAAAGGCCTGCTCCCCTCTCCCTATTTACCCTCACATCTTGATCTGTAAAAAGGCTTGCTCCAATCCTCTCCTAATTTACCCTCAGAGTCCCCTTCCCCCACGGGTAAAGCCTACGGGGGAGGCAGAGAATTCTAAACTTGACCCTACCAGAAAGGAGGGGAACTCTGACCCTACCGGAAGGAAGGGAACTCTTGACACTGCAGGCAGGGAAGAGAACTCTGACCCTACCGCAATGTAAGTTAGGCTTTGTATTGTTGGGGATTTATTATGCTGTTAAGTGGACTAATTACATTGCTATTTTGCTACATTTGTAACTTATTGGTAATGCCATTAGCTTGTAGCCTTGTTAAGTTCAGAAATGTCATCTCCTAATTACTGGATTGCCAACCACTGTAACTGTTGCATGTTTGTAGCTATAAACTCTCCCTTTATAAACGCAACCTGGCTCCACCTGAAAAACTCCAACCCTGCATTGAAATGGACTGATTGTCCACAAACTAGCTTGTGTGTGTGGCCCTTTGATACAGGGGGTTAAAGAGGGGAGAGGGGCAGAGGCCACAAAGGTACTCTGTCTGAGTCTGGGAATGTGGTTACCTGCATCACTCTGTGGCAGGGGTCTGATTTCACAACACGCACGCATACATGCACGCAGAGAAGCTGGATGTGATGGGGGTATCCCTAGGGGGAATGGAGTTTGTGTGCTACCCATTCAGACCAGGACAGAAGGGACAAAAGCCCTGACAGGCAGTCACATAATATACTGATGGATTTAGGATAGTCATTGTTCCTCTGACTGTTCCCTAGGAAATTACATAGAGCTGTTGAATAAACGGCAACAAAATGTAGAGACATAAACACAAACAGGTCTATCGTCTTGTTAAAATAAATAAAAATGTCTATCTTCTCGTGACCCACCATGTAAGAAGTACAACTGTTCTAGGCAGGATACAGTCTGTGACTAAAAAGGAGTCAGCTGCAACCCCCCACCAGTGGTCTCTTCCCACCATTTGGGAAACATTGGGTGAAATCCTTCATACAATATGAGCTTATGCAGTACAGAGAGAATTTTCTGAAATCCCGAGCATCTGAAAAGTTTTCTGTGTGTAAATATCTGCGAGACGAAACAAAAAGGTCATAGTTTCAGTTAACAGTGGACCCCTGAAATGTTAAGATTCCTGAGAGGTCTGAGGTGACCTTCATGAATAGCGGACAGAGAGAAGTTCAGAAATGTCTCACTGGCTTTCGAGAGAGCTGACCGCTGGCCACACCGACAGGAAGACAGGAAACAATCCTACACGTGTCACTGTATTGTCTATTCCCAGAGGTAGACTTTACCATAGACCAAGGTTTCCCAAACTTGGCCCTGGAGCCCCCAGGTGCCCATTTTGTTTTTTTGCCCTAGCACTACACAGCCGATTCAAATAATCAACCTTATTATTTGAATCAACAGTGTATTTTTATTTATTTAACTAGGCAACCATGTAGTGCCTGGGCAAACATTAAGTGCACCCCTGGAGTTTGGGGTTACTCTGCCATAAACAATGAAGCTGAAACCAATGTCTTGTTATGTGTTCTCGGTTACACCTGGAGTCCTGACCTCGAACCTCCAGGACACCATTTCTGATTGATTCATCTAAGGACATGCCTGACACCCAAACTGATATTTCATTTCAGAACGTATTAAAATGGAGGTTAACGAACGGTTGGTTTAAACGTCAGCTGTGTCCTTGTAGTCTTTCCTTTCTAAAGCAGTACTATGGGTCAGGGTGAGCCACTGCAAACTTGCTCACAGGGTTCAAAAGTGGAAAAACATCTATGATTATCTACTGTTGCCTCCTGGTGGTTTATTCAGTCTATTACATTTTTCTAGATTCTAAAATCTCTTAACAGACATCACATGCAGAATTATACACGTATATAATAGTTAAAATACACTTCTAGCCAATAAGCATTTTCCATACGTTTCTACCTTTCATTGCAATATTAATAAGCATTTTCCATACGTTTCTACCTTTCATTGCAATATTAATAAGCATTTGTATATCAATGTTAATCAAAATATCTAGTACACGTTTGTTTTTATACACAAAAAGGCTCTAAAAGATACAGGACAAAAAGACAAAACAATAAAATTGACCACTTTAATTCTGCAAAGGACAACCATAGTCAATTTTCAATAGAAAAATTAAATGCACTAGGCTGCTTTGGACTCATTTCTCAAGTTTTTCTCTCATCCAGGAATTCATCACCACCATCATCATCCCTGTTGCACAACCTTCATCTGAGAAGAGGGGGACAGAATCATAGATCCTCACAGTTCTACAACAACCCAATAACAGAAAACACAGCACTTCTAGAACATCCAGAATTTTACAACAGAACTCCAGTAGTATTCTCATATGGTTTCAATCTAGAATCAGAACAATTATATCTGTGGTCAAAAGGCAGGACCAGACCTGAGGCTGCATTTCTTTTGATGTTAGTGGAGACAGTCAGTTTATGGTTTGGCTATGCATTTACTTCCCTTAACAAAAACAAAAACACTAAACAATCCCAACGTGGACATAACACTTACTACCATGGTCTCACAACTCCTGTGATAAAAAAAAAGCTTGTCACTGGAATAGGCCTCAGAGACTGAGGTTTCACATAAGGAGCTGCATGCAAAACTATGGTCGTATTTATTGGGCACCAAACGGAAGCAACCGGGCCGAAACGGGGAGATACTATCTGAACATGTACAATAAGAATCTTATTCTCGTGTTCCGTTTCAAAACGCTTTGCTACGTTGTTCCCTAATGAATACGACTCATGTCTCAGAACAATGGCAGCCAGTCAGTTACAAAGAATAACAGTAGAAAATACAGAATAACTCATGAGTTTTATGATCAGCCGTCAGTAGAACAGAGTTAAGAGAGAAGAGGAACATGTGATAAAGCAATTCTGTTGACTCATCAAAAACCGTTTCTTCAAGGTCCTAATCCCTGAAACCTCCCCTTCAAATATCAGTTTATTTTAAATATATTTTTTATGAATCCACTTGAACATAAATAACACCATTATTGCTAATTAGAAGTACGTACAACCAGGGTTCTCCCCTAAGAATGTAAGAGGGGTGCTGTGCCACCTTGTAGACTGGTTGCACCATTATGTAAATTCTCTTTATTTGTTGTAATTTAAGACAATTTTCTCTCTCTCTTGATTACAGAAAATGGCAGTTCGAGGTGTTAAAAAAAGCAAAAATCTGCCCCCCGCCACCATACTCAGCAGTACAACCTTGTTCAAAAATCCCGGAGAGAACCCTGTCCAAATCACACATACTGGGATCAACATTGTGGTACTATTTGGGCAAGGCAATGAACGGGCAATACAGAATAAAACAAAACATTCAAATGATCATCATCAATTGAGGAAGCGACTGAAATCTAAAACTAATACCGTAAACAAAGAAGCACTTCACAATGCCATGCACACAATTTCTAACAAAAATCATTTTTTAAATATCACTTTTAGAATGCATTATAATAACAGAGAATCAAACTGTAATTGATATCAAAACAATTAAACATATTTCTTATTTTCAGGTGAAAACAGTGAGGTTACATGAAAACATTAGAACCAATTAAGTGAATGCCTGTCCCAAATGGAACTATATTCCCTATATAGTACACTACTTTGACTAGAGCCCTATAGGTTCCAATCAAAAGCAATGAAATACAAAAAGAATAGAATGCCATTTAGGATTCAAACAATGAAAATCTATACATGGTCCTGGTGGGTGAAAACAACAACCATGGGTCCAAATGAAACTCAATCAAATGATGCTTGTTTTTAGCGCATATTTACAAGGTTGGTAAGAAACGTGTCCGATTAGACAACTCACTCACTGTCCAACTCCTTCATTAATTCATCTGAACCATTGGTTGTTTGGGATATTTGGTCAGGGGTGGCTTCTGTGGGAACCTCCTGGAATGAGAGAAACAAGAATTCCTCAGTTCATTTCAACATACAAAAACAACAGCATTTGGCGGTATTGGACAAGCTAATGATTTCATTATGAAAAGTCCACATTATAGCTGTACTGCTTATCAATGCATTATGTAACAATGAAGCTTCGAACTTGTACGACGAGTACTTTTGTCTCATCAAACAGCTGATTACATCACAAATCCTTTATCACAAAAACTTTACCATAGAGGACCACTTTGGAAACTAGTTTTTTAATTAATATGTTTAAGTGCCATTCTCTGGATATACAAACTACACTGAACAAAACGCAACATGTAGTGCTGGTACCATGTTTCATGAGCTGGAATAAAAGATTCCAGACATTATCCACACATAAAAAAGCTTATTTCACTCAAATTCTGTGCACAAATTTGTTTATATCCCTGTTAGTAAGAATTTCTCTTTTGCCAAGATTATCCATCCACCTGACAGGTGTGGCATATCAAGAAGCTGATTAAACAGCATGATCATTACAAAGGTGCAACTTGTGCTAAAGAATATAAATGGCCACTAAAATGTGCTATTTTGTCACAACACAATGCCACAGATGTCTCAAGTTGAGGGAACGTGCAATTAGAATGCTGACTGCAGGAATGTCCACCAGAGCTGTTGCCAAAGAATTGAATGTCCATTTCTCTACTATATGCCACCTCCAACATTGTTTTAGAATATTTGGCAAAATGTTCAGGCCTCACAACCATAGACCATATGTATGGCGTCGTGTGGGCAAGCGGTTTGCTGATGTTAATGTTGTGAACAGTGTGCCCCATGGTAGGGATGGGGTTATGGTATAGGCAGGCATAAGCTACAGAACAACGAACACAATTGCATTTTATTGATGGCAATTTGAATGCACAGAGATACTGTGATGAGATCCTGAGGCCCATTTTTTTTAAAGGTTTCTGTTATCAACAGATGCATATCTGTATTCCCAGTCATGTGAAATCCATAGATTAGGGCCTAATGAACTCATTTCAATTGACTGATTTCCTTATATGAACTGTAACTAAAATCTTTGAAATTGTTGTAGGTTGCGTTTATATTTTTGTTCAGTATACATCTTGCTGTATATGTTTTTACCCTAAACCTAATTCAAGATCCGCAGAATGTAACTCGAAATGTAATGCAAATCTCCCATTAACAACTAACCAAATGCAGCAACTGTAAGGTTCTTTCTTTCTCTCTTTTACGTAACGAATAATTACCATTTAAAACCAAATCAAACATTATTTGCCACATGCGCCGAATACAACAAGTGTAGACTTTACAATGAAATGCTTTACTTACAAGCCCTTAACCAACAGTGTAGTTCAAGAAGAAGAAAATATTTAGCATGTAAGCTAAAATTAAAAGAAATAATACAAAGTCAGAAATAAGAATAACAAGCCTATAGACAGGGGGCACCGGTACCGAGTCAGTGTGTGGGGGTACAGGTTAGTTGAGGTAATTTGTACATGTAGGTGGGGGCAAAGTGACTATGCATAGGTAACAAACAAACAGCGAGTTTGAACGGGCAATACAGAATAACAGCAAGTAGCAGCAGTGCACAAGAGGGGAGGGGTCATTGTAAATTGTCCAGTGGCGACTTTTATCAATTGTTCAGCAGTCTAGTAGCTTGGTGGTAGAAGTTGTTGAGGAGCCTTTTGGTCCTAAATATAACTTGGGTGATTGTAGTCTCTGCCAATTTTATGGTCTTTCCTCTGACACCGCCTATTATATAGGTCCTGGACTGCAGGAAGCTTGGCCCCAGTGATGTAATGGGTCGTTCGCACTACTCTCTGTAGCACCTTACAATCATTTAGGCAGGTTACTTTTGGGCACAGGGACTATGGTGGTCTGCTTGAAACATGTAGGTATTACAGACTCGGTCAGGGAGAGGTTGAAAATGTCAGTGAAGACACTTGACAGTTGGTCCGTGCATGCTTTGAATACACGTCCTGGTAATCTGTCTGGCCCAGCGGCTTTGTGAATGTTGACCTGTTTAAAGGTTTTGTTCACATCGGCAATCGAGAGAGTTATCACACAGTTATCCAGAACAGCTGTTGCACTCATGCATGCTTCAGTGTTGCTTGCCTCGAAGCGAGCATAAAAAGGCATTTTGCTCATCTGGTAGTCTCGCGTCACTGGGCAGCTCACATCTGGGTTTCCCTTTGTAGTCAGTTATAGTTTTCAAGCCCTGCCACATCCCGACGAGCGTCAGAGTCGGTTTGCTTGTAAGCAGGAATCAAGAGGATAGAACTGTGGTCAGACTTGCCAAATGGAGGGTGGGGGAGAGCTTTGTATGCATCTCTGTGTGTGGAATAAAGGTGATCTAGGATTTATTTTTCCCAGGTTGCACATGTGACATGCTGGTAAAAAAATGCTGGTAAAAAAATTCTAGAACTGATTTAAGTTAGCCTGCATTAAAGTCCCTGGCCACTAGGAGCGCCGCTCATGTCTACGAATAAATCAGTCAATCAATCGTACCTTTTTGAGGACTCCCTGAAGTTCATTCATGGCATTGCCCAGGTTGTTAAGTGTCTTGCTAAGCTGGTTGTGGTAGACCGTGTTCTGTTCCTCC
This sequence comes from Oncorhynchus tshawytscha, assembly GCF_018296145.1. Classification (NCBI taxonomy): domain Eukaryota; kingdom Metazoa; phylum Chordata; class Actinopteri; order Salmoniformes; family Salmonidae; genus Oncorhynchus; species Oncorhynchus tshawytscha. The sequence continues at coordinate 26,740,736 of NC_056444.1, forward strand.
GTGGTCCTGAGGTTGTTCTCTGTCTGGCCCAGGGTTCCCTTCACCTCCTCCAGATCTTTAGACAGGACTCTATTAGCAGATACCAGCTGGAGGATCTGCTTGGTGTCCTCAACTGGAACACACACACACAAATTAATGAGAAAATGTATTTAAAATCTCAATGTCTAGGCTTACTTCAAATTCAAGAACCTTAAGCATTGTCAATGTTAATTTAAATTTCAAGACATTTCTACAAGAAGTTTTCCGAGAGCGAGTGAGCAAGCGAGAGAAAGGAGTAGTATTGCCACCACCTTGAATAAAGAAGCAAAATGCTGTACTTCTAGTTGAACTACTACAAATATCAGGTCTGAATCCTAACTTAAGACACACTACTGACGTCAATAAGGGAGTTGATTAAAGTCTGAATTTTGTGTTTTTAAGTTGGGATTGTGTTGGAGATAAGTGGATTGTCCTACCTATTTTGGAGTCCTGCACCATTAGTTTCTGCTCAATCTCCTCCCTGGCCTTCTCACTCTTGTCCAGTTTGTGCATCATGCTGCCCACATCTACCATGGCTCCATTATACACTATCAGACTGCTGCCTCCTCCTGACTCACTAGCCTCTGCTAGCGCTGCCTGGCCACGAGAGACAAACATGGGCAGCAACGCACGGTTACCTGAGGGAGGGGAGAAATAGGGAAAACAAGGGGAGAGGTAGAAAGGAAGAGAGAGAGGTGGAGGGAAAGAGTTGAAAGTGTAGGACTCAAAATAAACCACACTCCGTCAGTTCTTACTATGTTAGATATTCACCTAAATCACTGGTGAAGGAATAGATTATTCTGTTCAACATTAGTGAAGCTTTAAAATGCTTTGAGACGAGTCATAAAGAGAACTATTAACCCACTCCAGTGTCTCCTTCACTCACCTAGCAGGTTGTCCAGCAGGCCTTCACTGAAGGAAGGAGCCGCCTCGTCTTTAGCTGCGTCTGTTAGTTTACGGTAGTAACACGACTCTCTTACCACTGGCTTGTTCAACAACTTCTTTACCTGCAAATTAATCAACATTATAAAAAGGGCTAACTAATTATCACTCGCATATATTGTGACAAATATATTTTAAAAAAGGGTAAGACTGGCGTGTGTAACCTTCAGCTCTAGACAGGTATAAGCCCCTGTGTGTGTATACCTGAGCTCTGGACAGATGTAACCCCAGAGTGTGTGTGTGTATATACCTGGGCTCTGGACATATGTAACCCCAGAGTGTACATGATGTCCTCCAGGTCTTTCTCCAGTAGGTATCCACAGTGGCTCTGGTCAAAGTAGACAAAGGCCATGAGCAGGTCCTTGTTGTAGGTCACCATCTGCTTCTTCTCCTTGTCTTTAGAGGACCCCTCCTTGGACTTCCTGTCGTCTCTCCTGTCCCTGTCATTAGAGTCCTCATCGTCTTTATCTGAAAGAGGGCAGGAGAGGAGCGCGTCAGTGCAGAATGAGAGGGCAGGAGAGGAGCGCGTCCGTGGAGAATGAGGGGGCAGGAGAGGAGCGCGTCCGTGGAGAATGAGGGGGCAGGAGAGGAGCGCGTCCGTGGAAAATGAGGGGGCAGGAGAGGAGCGCGTCAGTGGAGAATGAGGGGGCAGGAGAGGAGCGCGTCAGTGGAGAATGAGGGGGCAGGAGAGGAGCGCGTCAGTGGAGAATGAGGGGGCAGGAGAGGAGCGCGTCAGTGGAGAATGAGGGGGCAGGAGAGGAGCGCGTCAGTGGAGAATGAGGGGGCAGGAGAGGAGCGCGTCAGTGCAGAATGAGGGGGCATGAGAGGAACGCGTCAGTGCAGAATGAGGGGGCATGAGAGGAGCGCGTCAGTGGAGAATGAGGGGGCAGGAGAGGAGCGCGTCAGTGGAGAATGAGGGGGCAGGAGAAGAAAGCGTCAGTGGAGAATGAGGGGGCAGGAGAAGAAAGCGTCAGTGGAGAATGAGGGGGCAGGAGAAGAAAGCGTCAGTGGAGAATGAGGGGGCAGGAGAAGAAAGCGTCAGTGGAGAATGAGGGGGCAGGAGAAGAAAGCGTCAGTGGAGAATGAGGGGGCAGGAGAAGAAAGCGTCAGTGGAGAATGAGAGGGCAGGAGAAGAAAGCGTCAGTGGAGAATGAGAGGGCAGGAGAAGAAAGCGTCAGTGGAGAATGAGAGGGCAGGAGAAGAAAGCGTCAGTGGAGGATGAGAGGGCAGGAGAAGAAAGCGTCAGTGGAGGATGAGGGCAGGAGAAGAAAGCGTCAGTGGAGGATGAGAGGGCAGGAGAAGAAAGCGTCAGTGGAGGATGAGAGGGCAGGAGAAGAAAGCGTCAGTGGAGGATGAGAGGGCAGGAGAAGAAAGCGTCAGTGGAGGATGAGAGGGCAGGAGAAGAAAGCGTCAGTGGAGGATGAGAGGGCAGGAGAAGAAAGCGTCAGTGGAGAATGAGAGGACAGGAGAAGAAAGCGTCAGTGGAGAATGAGAGGACAGGAGAAGAAAGAGTCAGTGGAGAATGAGAGGGCAGGAGAAGAAAGCGTCAGTGGAGAATGAGAGGGCAGGAGAAGAAAGCGTCAGTGGAGAATGAGAGGGCAGGAGAAGAAAGCGTCAGTGGAGAATGAGAGGGCAGGAGAAGAAAGCGTCAGTGGAGAATGAGAGGGCAGGAGAAGAAAGCGTCAGTGGAGAATGAGAGGGCAGGAGAAGAAAGCGTCAGTGGAGAATGAGAGGGCAGGAGAAGAAAGCGTCAGTGGAGAATGAGAGGGCAGGAGAAGAAAGCGTCAGTGGAGAATGAGAGGGCAGGAGAAGAAAGCGTCAGTGGAGAATGAGAGGGCAGGAGAAGAAAGCGTCAGTGGAGAATGAGAGGGCAGGAGAAGAAAGCGTCAGTGGAGAATGAGAGGGCAGGAGAAGAAAGCGTCAGTGGAGAATGAGAGGGCAGGAGAAGAAAGCGTCAGTGGAGAATGAGAGGGCAGGAGAAGAAAGCGTCAGTGGAGAATGAGAGGGCAGGAGAAGAAAGCGTCAGTGGAGAATGAGAGGGCAGGAGAAGAAAGCGTCAGTGGAGAATGAGAGGGCAGGAGAAGAAAGCGTCAGTGGAGAATGAGAGGGCAGGAGAAGAAAGCGTCAGTGGAGAATGAGAGGGCAGGAGAAGAAAGCGTCAGTGGAGAATGAGAGGGCAGGAGAAGAAAGCGTCAGTGGAGAATGAGAGGGCAGGAGAAGAAAGCGTCAGTGGAGGATGAGGGCAGGAGAAGAAAGCGTCAGTGGAGAATGAGGGCAGGAGAAGAAAGCGTCAGTGGAGAATGAGGGCAGGAGAGGAAAGCGTCAGTGGAGAATGAGGGCAGGAGAGGAAAGCGTCAGTGGAGAATGAGGGCAGGAGAGGAAAGCGTCAGTGGAGAATGAGGGCAGGAGAGGAAAGCGTCAGTGGAGAATGAGAGGAGAGGAAAGCGTCAGTGGAGAATGAGGGCAGGAGAGGAAAGCGTCAGTGGAGAATGAGGGCAGGAGAGGAAAGCGTCAGTGGAGAATGAGGGCAGGAGAGGAAAGCGTCAGTGGAGAATGAGGGCAGGAGAGGAAAGCGTCAGTGGAGAATGAGAGGAGAGGAAAGTGTCAGTGGAGAATGAGTGGAGAGGAAAGTGTCAGTGGAGAATGAGTGGAGAGGAAAGTGTCAGTGGAGAATGAGTGGAGAGGAAAGTGTCCGTGGAGAATGAGTGGAGAGGAAAGTGTCCGTGGAGAATGAGTGGAGAGGAAAGTGTCCGTGGAGAATGAGAGGAGAGGAAAGTGTCCGTGGAGAATGAGTGGAGAGGAAAGTGTCCGTGGAGAATGAGTGGAGAGGAAAGTGTCAGTGGAGAATGAGTGGAGAGGAAAGTGTCAGTGGAGAATGAGAGGAGAGGAAAGTGTCCGTGGAGAATGAGAGGAGAGGAAAGTGTCCGTGGAGAATGAGGAGAGGAAAGTGTCCGTGGAGAATGAGAGGAGAGGAAAGTGTCCGTGCAGAATGAGAGGAGAGGAAAGTGTCCGTGGAGAATGAGAGGAGAGGAAAGTGTCCGTGCAGAATGAGAGGAGAGGAAAGTGTCCGTGCAGAATGAGAGGAGAGGAAAGTGTCCGTGCAGAATGAGAGGAGAGGAAAGTGTCCGTGCAGAATGAGAGGAGAGGAAAGTGTCCGTGCAGAATGAGAGGAGAGGAAAGTGTCCGTGCAGAATGAGAGGAGAGGAAAGTGTCCGTGCAGAATGAGAGGAGAGGAAAGTGTCCGTGCAGAATGAGAGGAGAGGAAAGTGTCCGTGCAGAATGAGAGGAGAGGAAAGTGTCCGTGCAGAATGAGAGGAGAGGAAAGTGTCCGTGCAGAATGAGAGGACAGGAGAGGAGCGCGTCAGTGCAGAATGAGAGGGCAGAGAGGAAAGTGTCAGTGCAGGATGAGAAGACAGGAAAGGATTGTGTCAGTGCAGAATGAGAGGAGAGCGTCAGTGGAGAATGAGAGGACAGGATAGGAACATGTCAGTGCAGAATGAGAGGACAGGAAAGTGTCAGTGCAGGATGAGGACAGGAGAGGAAAGTGTCAGTGCAGGATGAGAAGACAGGAAAGGATTGTGTCAGTGGAGAATGAGAGGACAGGATTATCATGTGTACCATCTTCATCGTCGTCGTCTTCGGCCTCAAGAGGGTCGTACTCCTCAGCATTGGTGTTGTTGCTCTCATCCTCCTCCTTCTCCTCTATAGACTCCTCCTTTTTCAGCACCTCCTTCTCTTCCTTCTCACCCTCCTTCTCGCCCCCCTCCTCGCCCTCCTTCTCGCCTTCCTTCTCGCCCCCCTCCTCGCCCTCCTTCTGGGTTAGGAAAAGACATAACAGGAACAAGTTAGAACTAGCAGACCGTTTGAAAATCCAAGCATTTGAATCATGGCGTAAGCTTGTATTTTAAGTAAGCTACAATGTAAACTGCTTCATGATCTAGTAAAACTGTCAATATGACTACAATTCATCTTCAAGAGCTATGAGCCACCCACCTTCCTCTCCTGTTCCTCTTCCTTTGCCTTCTTCATCGCCGGCTCTCCGTTCTCCTCCTCGCCTTTCTTCACGTCCCCTTTCTGCCCCGCCTCTTTCTGCCCCGCCTCTTTCTGCCCCGCCTCTTTCTGCCCCGCCTCTTTCTGCCCCGCCTCTTTCTGCCCCGCCTCTTTCTGCCCCGCCTCTTTCTTGGCCTTCACCTTCTTGTCTTTCTTGTCATCCTTGCAGGGCACAGAGGCCAGGGCCTTGAAAATCCTGTAGCCAAAGTCTCTCTGTAGCATCTCATTAAACAGCTCCGCGAACAGAGACACCTGGAGAGAAGAGAAGACAGCAATATTTGATGGAAATCTGTACTTCTAGGCATCTAAATGAATGTTCAAGTGTGTATGTCCTGAATGTGTGCGTTGTCTCACCTCGAAGGAGTGTTCCTTGTTGTCCTCCAGTCTGTAGTCAAGCAGAACGCTCAGAGACATGACGCTGCAGTCAAACTTTCCGCTCTTGGCCGCCCAGTTGGGGTGAACGATGATGGTGGGCTCGTCTGGCAGGACGTACCGCTTCTCTCTGCGCTGGCGCTCCAACTCCTCCTGCTTCTTCCTTTCCTCCTCCTGATGGACAGACAGACAGACAGAGGGAAGGAGAATCAGAAACAAGTAATCAGTCAATCCATTCTAGTAAACCAGCCATAGTGATGCTGTTGGTAAGTGTGTTTACTGTAGCTGTGCATTAAAAGCTTACCTCTGTCCAGCTTTTGTGCGTCTGTCTATAAGTACATACATTAGCCAAAGTGCCCAAACCTCCTGTACCTCTCTGTCCTCCTCTATAAGTTGAGGCGCCTCCTCCTCCGGGGCCTGGCTCTCTGGTAACTCGGGCTCCTTGGCCTCCTCCACCTGCTCTTCCACCTTCAACTGCTTGGTGAGACGGGCAATCAGCTGGGACTTTAACCCCTTAGAGCTCAGGGAGCGGGACTCTAACTCCTTACGAAGGTCATTCACCTACAGCGGAGAGAGGTGGTTGGTCAGTTCAACATTAAGCATTATGACACATTTTGAAAAGTTACAGAACTTGTCCATTTACAATGTCTCTTGCATATGGATTGGATATACAATGTGATTCAAACTATTTTGTGCTGAACAAACGTTGCAAGTGAGCAGTATGCAGATTGCGGAAGCCGCTTCTTTTGTATCACTTTACGACGCAGCAACACGTCAATCAACACATCACTATATCAACACAGGAATGAGCCACACAATACATAAGTGCATAACACACACCAGGAAACTTCCTGTGGAGAAGCTAATTATATACAGGAATGTACCGTCATGACTTGTGATTAGTCTATTGTTAAGATGGTTGTGAAGTTGCATGGCTAGAGAGATGAGGATGTGGGTCCTGCCTCTGACTCGCTTGCAGTGCCAAGGTTATGGTATTTCCTGCAGTGATCATCACTATACACATACAAAAAACATGTAGACTATGTACTCTCTAATGTAAATCTCTTTAAATAGAAATATCTGCTAGGTGTCTTTGAAAGTCAAAGTAATTCACTTTGTATTGACTGAGTAATATTCAGTCATTTCTCAAGTATATGCTATTCAACAATCAAATACTTGAGAACCCTACCTTCATTGATTTCGGATCAAGCTTAGCCCAGTGTGTCGGAGTGGTCACCTCCTTCGAATCTTCTTCATCCTTCTCCTCTTCCTCCTTTTAGAAAGAACCATCCAACCGAGACAGAAAGAAAGAGAGGGACAGCAAACCATTAAATCAACACTTCTTCTGTCGTTTTAAGTAGTAAAACATTTTTTTTTTTTTTTTTTTTTTTTTTTTTTTTTAAATAAAGTTGATCCGTGCAAGAAGCAAGGTTCACATCCTGTGTCTCTGATAGTTTCTCTGGTCCTAGTGAGTAGCTCTGGGATGATAAAGTAGTCCTCTGCTACTGCAGGGTGGGTAGGTAGGTAACACAGGGATACCACCCTCTAGTTCTATATAATAAAACCTTTATCAAACCAACGGAAAACCAATGCCCCCGCCCCCCAGCGGCCAATCAATCACGTTCTGTGGAACACAAAAAGGTAAATCAATGACAGTGGGTTCCAAAGGGGATGTGGTCTGTGTAGTGGAAGCTTCATCAGGTTCAACTCAAAGCTGGTGCCCCCAAACTCAGTGTGTAGCTTAACTGTCTGTATGGAGTTCCCTAGCTAGCCATCCTAATCTAACATGGATTCTGATTAGGGATAGTTCTGGATTCTGCATTCTTCTGGTTCAGTTTAGGTTCTAGAACATCATAGAAAACCTTATGTCAAACCAACTGCCCTGGAACAAACCAAGCTCTAGATACAGTCCAATCAAAAACAGGGACAGACAAGAGACAGAACTTAGGGGAGGGGATTTTCTCTCCTTTCGAATTCAGCAGATATTGAAGTTAAGAAATTATTAAAAAAAAGGAAACAAAATCTAGAACATACACACATCAACGCAACTGGCTCTGCAGGTTCCAGTAGAATCCTCAGTAATTCCAAGCAAAGAATCAAATGTCATTTTATCCACCCCACTTACAAGTAGACAATTCCAAGCAGGGCCATTTTTGATTAAATGTGATAACACAAGCAAATTAAAACTTAAGCTATATCCAGTTTGGTACCCAATTATGAGACATTTCTAGAGCTGGAAGCTGATTGGCCAGTTGCGGCGGTATCGATCAGATACAACCTAGTCTCCTTCCACTGTGTGTCTGCCGAGTGTGAGGGCAGGGAGGGGTGTAGGGCGGGGAGGCTGGGGGTAGGAGCAGGTAGCAGGACGGTAGGAGAGGAACTGAACCTAAAGGGGGTATGGTAGTTCAGGATTCTGCCTGCATTGTGTGTATTTAGGTGTGTATAACATATGTAGCGTGTGTATCTGGGGTTGTTGTGTCTAGTGAATATCCTGTGCCTGTGTTGGTCCTGTGAGAAGCAGGGGAAATGAGAAGAAAGGGATTAGCGGTTCAGTGCCTGTTCTCCATCAGCCTCCTTCCTCTCGGCGGACAGCTTCTCAGCCAGCTGCTCCCGGAGTCCCCGCGACAGCCCCTCCCACTCTGAGCGGGTAGGAAGACAATGCCAAACATCCGGGAGAAACAAAACCACTGTCTCCACATGTGCGGGCACTGTCCGCCCCTTGTGAGTCTCCTCAGGGCGATGATAGCGAATCTCTGCAAAACGATACCTGTCGCAAAGGAAGAAGGCGCATTGGAAAGAAACATTCCAGTCAGGGACACACATCTCTTAAAAACAGGGCTAGGGCTAGCCTAAGCTACATTCCCCCAAATGACTTTTGAACTTGTTACAGTATCCCCCCAACACAAAGAACACACAATTAGCATAACGGAACCCAGTCCGCAGCTCTCCATTGGTTGTCAGGGGTAACGGTGGCCATTTTGGTAAATTTGACAGAAAAACATCACCCCTGTTAACACCCCCAAAACCGCCCCAACCCTCGCCTTCAGCCAATTAAAGCTCAGTATTTCTCTGTTGTGACTTCGCGGAGGGGTGTTTTTGAGAGAAGACACAGAATCATAGGGCAGGACAGTGAAAGCAAGAAGTTAAATATGTAAGATATTTAACAGAATGAAAGGGGGGGAAAAAATTAACACAAAAAGGTTATTGTGGCGTCTTCTGGTCCGGGAGACTGCTCTTTGAGCCACAGAATCAATCACTCATTCATCCGCCCACATAGATATACAAAGATGGAGAAAAGCAGGACGTCATCATACCGTAGCCAACGGGACATATTGCGAAACAAAAAATTATTAAGAGGCAAATCAAATGACAGAATCATAGTCATTAACGTCCAAAAGACAAACCAACAAAAAAAAGCACCCATCCAAAGTGTCAGATATCGATATTAAGCGTTGGAAGGTGAGAAAACCATCACGGACCGTCACCATTTGTATTTTTTTGGTAATAATATTACCACAGGTCTAGTTATGTAGAGAAAAACGACAGACAGAAAAGAGAGAAGGGAGGTTGAGGAGAAGAGCAGGACTTACCACTGAGTGCAGAGACTCAGGTCTATGCCTGTGAGGGCCTTACAACAGCGTATGGCTGTCTTTATGAGCACAGCCGGGTCCTTCTCAGGGTCCACTCCATCCAGGGAGGGGGACCAGTGGCCCCCGATGGCCATAGCCTCGTCCTTACCCCGCATCCCCACCAGGAACTGAGAGAGAAATAGAGAGACAGAAGGACAGAGAAATTGGAAAGAGAAACAAGAGAAAAAAGAAAAAGAAAAATGAAGCCTAAGCTATGCAACTTACTCATAACTACTACGTACTGTACGAACCAGTGGTTGACACCTAACTGACCTTGATGAGGCGGGCGGGGTGCTGGAAAGCGTCTCTAAGTTCTTGGGGGTCCTCAGCCAGAGCACAGGACTTATGGTAGAGCTCCTCTAGACTGGGGTTGGCCAGCAACATCACCTATTCAACACAAGACAACAGACAGGACAAGTCAAGGTGTGAACGTTTGTGTGTGAACTACCTTATTGCTGTAAGTGGTATTAGGTGTGTGCATCACAGCATAGCGCTGAACAGGTGTGTGTGTCGGGGTTTCCGTTAGCCAGTAATAGACGGCTTTCGTCCGCATAAAAATAAAAAAAAGCAGATAAATAAAATTGCTGCCGGCGAATTGTCTGGGAGAAGAATACTGCTTTATATCCTCTTCATTGATGGAAATACATTTGACTGGTCATGCTTATCGGTCTATAGATACATTTGACTGGTCATGCTTATCGGTCTATAGATACATTTGACTGGTCATGCTTATCGGTCTATAGATACATTTGACTGGTCATGCTTATCGGTCTATAGATACATTTGCATAATTTAGTGGAATTAAATTGGGGCTTGTGTACAGTACATTGGTTATGCATCTTATTTATCACACTCGTACAGCATACAGATACAGAGCCTTTTAGTGGAAAATCTGTCAGACAGCGTAAGAGCTGCTGCAGCATCTTGTGGTGCTTTCAAGACAACTGGGAAATAGATCAAATCATGATGCCAGCGATCTTCAGGTCGGAGCTCTAGAAAGAGGCCCGAGTTCCCGAGTTGGATGACCGTTTAAACAGATTTTTCCCAGTAGGATCTCGTTTTTCTTTTCTCCAGTTCCCAATTGTCTTGAACACACTAAGGTCACAAGACTTCAGAGTTCTCAGTTGTTTTGAACGTGGCATCAAATGGCAACATAAGGCAAGCTTCAGCGGGTCACACCACTTTGCAATGAGCTGGAAGCAGTATGCAATTAGAAAACATTTAATACATATGAGGCATGTCTTACCTTGCTTCAAAGTAGCCTATTAGAGCTCCTCTCTTTCAAATCTAATCATATTTTATTGGTCACATACACATGGTGAGCAGATGTTAATGCGAGTGTAGCAAAATTCTTGTGCTTCTAGTTCCGACCGTGCAGTAATATCTAACAAGTAATCTAACAATTTCACAACAACTACCTTACACACACGTGTATAAAGGAATGAATGAGAATATGTACATAAATATATGGATGACCGATGACCATGCGGCATAGGTAAGATGCAGTAGATGGTATAGAGTACAGTATACACAGTTGAAGTCGGAAGTTTACAAACACAGAGAGATAGAAGCTGTTTTTCAATCTCAAGGCTATCAGATTGTTAAACAGCCACCACCAGCACAGAGGTGGCTGCCTACCTACAGACTTGATATCATTGACCACTTTAATAAATGGAACACTAGTCACTTTAAAAATGCCACTTTAAGAATGTTTACATAATTCACATTACTCATCTCATGTAGAGGTCGACCGATTAATCGGAATGGCTGATTAATTAGGGCCGATTTCAAGTTTTCATAACAATCTGGACACAATTTTTTCTATATTTTTTTACACCTATATTTAATCTTTATTTACCTGGGCAAGTCAGTTAAGAACACATTCTTATTTTCAATGATGGCCTAGGAACAGTGGGTTAAACTGCCTTGTTCAGGGGCAGAATGACAGATTTTTACCTTGTCAGCTCTGGGATTCAATCTTGCAACCTTACAGTTAACTAGTCCAACGCTCTAACCACCTGATTACATTGCACTCCACGAGGAGCCTGCCTGTTACGCGAATGCAGTAAGCCAAGGTAAGTTGCTAGCTAGCACTAAACTTATCCTATAAAAAAAACAATCAATCATAATCACTAGTTAACTACACATGGTTGATGATATTACTAGTTTATCTAGCGTGTCCTGCGTTGCATATAATCGATGCAGTGCGTATCGTTGCTCCAACGTGTACCTAACCATAAACATCAATGCCTTTCTTAAAATCAATACACAGAAGTATATATTTTTAAACCTGCATATTTAGCTAAAAGAAATCCAGGTTAGCAGGCAATATTAACCAGGTGAAATTGTGTCACTTCTCTTGCGTTCATTGCACGCAGAGTCAGGGTATATGCAACAGTTTAGGCCGCCTAATTTGCCAGAATTTTACATAACATTGAAGGTTGTGCAATGTAACAGCAATATTTAGACTTATGGATGCCACCCGTTAAAATGCGAGTGTAATAAACGTCTTGTTTTCGAGATGATAGTTTCCGGATTCGACCATATTAATGACCTAAGGCTCGTATTTCTGTGTGTTATCATGTAATAACTAAGTCTATGATTTGATAGAGGAGTCTGACTGAGCGATGGTAGGCACCAGCAGGCTCGTAAGCATTCATTCAAACAGCACTTTTGTGCGTTTGCCAGCAGCTGTTTATGACTTCAAGCCTATCAACTCCCGAGATTAGGCTGATGTGAAATGGCTAGCTAGTTAGCGGGATGCACGCTAATAGCGTTTCAAACGTCACTCGCTCTGAGACTTGGCGTGGTTGTTCCCCTCGCTCTGCATGGGTAACGCTGCTTCAAGGGTGGCTGTTGTCAATGTGTTCCTGGTTCGAGCCCAGGTAGGAACGAGGAGAGGGATGGAAGCTATACTGTTACACTGGCGATACTAAAGTGCCTATAAGAACAGCCAATAGTCAAAGGTTAATGAAATACAAATGGTATAGAGAGAAATAGTCCTATAATTCCTATAATAACTACAACCTAAAACTTCTTACCTGGGAATATTGAAGACTCATGTTAAAAGGAACCACCAGCTTTCATATGTTCTGAGCAAGAAACTTAAAATATTAGCTTTCTTACATAGCAAATATTGCACTTTTACTTTTCTTCTCCAACACTTTGTTTTCGCATTTAAACCAAATTGAACATGTTTCATTATTTATTTGAGGCTAAATTGATTTTATTGATGTATTATATTAAGTTAAAATAAGTGTTCATTCAGTATTGTTGTAATTGTCATTATTACAAATAAATAAATAAAAATAGGTTGATTCATCGGTATCGGCCTTTTTTTGGCCCTATAATAATCGGATTCGGCGTTGAAAAATCATAACCGGTCGACCTCTAATCTCATATGTATATACTGTATCCTTCACTATCTATTCTTTACTATCTATTGCATCTTAGCCGCTCTGTCACTGCTCATCCATATACTTTATACTTACAGTTGAAGTCGGAAGTTTACATACACTTAGGTTGGAGTCATTAAAACTTGTTTTTCAACCACTCCACAAATTTCTTGTTAACAAACTATAGTTTTAGCAAGTCAGTTAGGACATCTACTTTGTGCATAACACAAGTCATTTTCCCAACAATCTTTTACAGACAGATTATTTCACTTATAATTCACTGTATCACAATTCCAGTGGGTGAGGAGTTTACATACACTAAGTTGACTGTGCCAGTGTTATCACGGGAAAATCTAAAGAAATCATCTAAGACGTCAGGAAAGAAATTGTAGACCTCCACAAGTCTGGTTCATCCTTGGGAGCAATTTCCAAACGCCTGAAGGTATCAAGTTCATCTGTACAAACAATAGTATGCAAGTATTAACACCATGGGACCACACAGCCGTCATACCGCTCAGGAAGGAGACGCGTTCTGTCCAAGAAATTAATGTACGTTGGTGCAAAAAAGTGCAAATCAATCCCAGAACAACAGCAAAGGAGCTTGTGAAGATGCTTGAGGAAACAGGTACAAAAGTATGTATATCCACATTAAAACAAGTCCTATATCGACATAACCTGAAGCCACTGCTCCAAAACCACCATAAAAAAAGAGAAGAAATGTCCTTGTCTGATGAAACAAAAATTGAACTGTTTGGCCATAATGTCCATCGTTATGTTTGGAGGAAAAAGGGGGAGGCTTGCAAGCCGAAGAACACCATCCCAACCGTGAAGCACAGCGGTGGCAGCATCATGTTGTGGGGGTGCTTTAGTGCACGTGGACTGGTGCACTTCAAAAAATAGATGGCATCATGAGAAAAGAAAATTATGTGGATATATTGAAGCAACATCTCAAGACATCAGTCAGGAAGTTAAAGCTTGGTCGCAAATGGGTATTCCAAATGGACAAAAACCCCAAACATACTTCCAAAGTTGTGGCAAAATGGCTTAGGGACAAGTCAAGGTATTGGAGTGGCCATCACAAAGCCCTGACCTCAATCCTATAGAAAATCTGTGAGCAGAACTGAAAAACGTGTGCGAGCAAGAACCTGGCTCTATCAGGAGGAACGGGCCAAAATTCACCCAACATAGTGAGAAGCTTGTGGAAGGCTACACAAAATGTTTGACCCTGGTTAAACAATTTAAAGGCAATGCTACCAAATACTAATTGAGTGTATGTAAACGTCTGACCCACTGGGAATGTGATGAAAGAAATAAAAGCTTAAATAAATCACTCTACTATTATTCTTACATTTCACATTTTTAAAATAAAGTGGTGATCCTAACTGACCTAAGACAGGGAATTTTTACTGGGATTAAATGTCAGGAATTGTGAAAAACTGAGTTTAAAATGTATTTGGCTAAGGTGTATGTAAACTTCCGACATCAACTGTACATATGAGATGAGTAATGTAGGGTATGTAAACATTATATAAAGTGGCATTGTTTAAAGTGACTAGTGATACATTTATTACATCCAATTTTGTATTATTAAAGTGGCTAGAGATTTGAGTCAGTATGTTGGCAGCAGCCACTCAATGTTAGTGATGGCTGTTTAACAGTCTGATGGCCTTGAGATAGAAGCTGTTTTTCTTTATTTTTTCTGCCTTTCTAACGAGTATATTTTCATCTTCGTCACATGAAACCGCTCTCATGTGCAGTGCCCTTTTGACATTGACGGTTTCCCGCTAATTGCATTATTGAACGAACAGTCGCGCTTATAATGTGTAGAAATAATAGTTTGAGCTAAACGTTGTGATCTGTTGCATCAGACTCATTGCTTTTTAACATTTAGTTTTTTAATGTAGCCTAGGCATACTGGTTGGATGAATTTGGGATCTATCATCCCATAACTGTCCCAGAGTCTGTTTGGAATAGGCTATTTCTTTCTTGTGTGTATGTGTGTATACCCCACCTTAGCGCTGTATGTGTGGTTGGCATCAGGTGGGTCCAGCACAGCAGTGTTCTTGACCAGAGAGTCCACCTCCTTGTGCATGATGTGGAAGTTACAGTAGTTGCCGAACTGGAAGGGTCGTTGCAGGGGGAAGCCATCCACCCAGGTGAACACAGCATTAAAGAAGTCACTGGGGATGTACAGGCTCTGGTAGCGTCTCCTCAGCTCCATCATGTCACAGTTAGAACTGGAGGGGAGAGAAATAGTTCTGTCAGAACAGGGAGAGAAAATAGTACCTTTCTCCCTAATGTACAGTCACTGCAAATGGTTCTAGAATGGACGAAGAGCACCTGGGATCCGCTTCCATGCAGCTACAACACATTGTTTGTTTGATTAATTACCAAACATATTTTATACAAACTCAGTTGACCTCGTATGCACTTTCTTTATAAATATCAGAAACAGAATGAAAGCTGTATGAAAACTGTAAGAAAGGCCCAGAGAGGTTTCCAATACCCCTTGAATATATACAGTTCACTAGACACAAAGTTCTGAAGTAAACTGACCCCTGACTCAGAGATAGTATCAAATCAAAAGCTGAAAGTGATCAATCATCATAATGAATGGCTGACCCACCCGTCCAGGCTGAACTTGGAGAACTGGACAGTATAGCGAGGCACCACCCTGCGAGGGCGGCGGGGGGAGCGGTCACGTCTCGGAGAACGGTCCCTGGAGCGTTTACGTGTGGGAGAGCGCTCTCTGGACCTCCTGCGCTCACGGTCTCTTTCACGACTGCGTTCATCCTTGGTCCTGAGGATGAGTTCAGGGCGGTCGTTGCGGTTGGGGAAGCGGGGGGAGGGGTCCAGGCGCCTGACTGGCTGAGGCATCATCCTCCTTGGGGGCTGGAGCAGACCTCCTGAGAACACATCTAGAGGGATGGGCAAACACACATTAAAAATCCAAATGTCTTTATTTTCTGCAGAAGTAGCAAGCTAGAAACTCAAAGCAAACACATCGGAGAAACACTAATCATCATAGAGCCCCCTACCTTTGGGTGGTGGCTGTGACAGCAGGGGCGGAGGGGGGTTCAGGAGGAGCGGGGCCAGGGAGGCAGCAGAGAACTGGGCCTGGAGCAGGGGAGGGGGGCCCTGGGACTGTACACTGAAAGTGTTGGGGGGAGGCAGAGACTGGGGCATGTTGGGACCCGGTTTCATCATGTTGGGGCCTCCAGGCTGACTCTGGAGAGGGGGGGAGAGAGGAGAGGTTAGCATTATCCCAGGGCTGTTCCATGACGTATGCGGTTATCAGATAAGGTTTTTTTGTTCTGATTTCTTGTCCCAAATAGGAGCTTTTAGTTTAAGAAATGTGCTTCATTATGCATAGAGGACATGCACCAAATGAACCAGAGGTTTGTGCCGCTCCCAACAGGTAACCAGGTGCTAAAGCAAAACAGAACTAGAGGAGTGAGGTTTGGTTAGACATCTTTCAGCCACATTATTTTGGGGGGCGGTGCAGTCATGCAACTGTGTGCTAAAGCAAAACAGAACTAGAGGAGTGAGGTTTGGTTAGACGTCAATGAAGTACAATAACTCAATTCTGTCAAAAAACGAGAAAACTTCTGCCGAAGTAGCATATATTCGGTCAGCATTATCGACAAAGACAAGTTCCATGAAGAAACAAGGCAACAGTAAACATGTTGTCTCCCACGAATGATGCAGCGCCCTACCCTCCCTTGGGCAAATTAATGCTATTTTCTAGACTCATCATTCACGTTTTGTAAAAATCGGGCCAGTAGTGTCAGATATAGCGTGGGTTAGCAACACATCTCCCTGAGCATGTGTGCCAAATTTCAGCACTCCAAGTCAAATAGATTAAGAGATATAATCATGTGCCCTTTATAGTGCCACCAGGTAGTTGATATGAATATTCTTGCATATGTTGAGTCTTGACAACATGTGTACCAAATTGTGTTACAATACGAATACCCTTGACTGATTTATATGCCAGACCACACTCACGTGAATGTTTATTGGTTAATAGCGGTCTTCTTGTTTTAGGTACTAGTCTGGAAAATATTGAGGTGAGAGACATTTGTCCATAGATGTCACATATCAAGTTTTGAGTAGATCAGTCATTCGGTGTCAAAAGTGTAGCGTTTTAAGTGTATTTCTCAAAATACTAAATGGTGGAAAATCCTGAGGCAAATGTATTTATTGTGAGGAAAAGGACCTATGTACCGAATTTCAATTGCTTTAGGTCAAACGGTGTGATGGAGTGTGACCTTTCAAAGTTAGCATTTTCAATCTCTTGTCATAGTGGCACCATCTGGCCAGTCACTATACATTTTTTATATGCCGGATCTTTATCGCAAGACTCAAGTTCCATCAAAATCTACCCAGTGCTGTCTGAGATATTGCGTGTGACTAACATGCAAACGAATGTATGGACGGAGACAGATCCACTGTCCCCTCCCCGATTTCATGGTAGGGGACAACTACAAAATGGTCAAGTTATAAAACATCTGTGAGATGTATGGAGAACCTTTCCAATTTTGATAGGTCGTTCCTACCTAAAAGCATTACTATCTCAATGGGACTCTCTCATTAGCCTAAATGAACAATGACAGGACATCTTATGGATAGCACCTTGAAAAAAGCACTCTCCCCCGTTGAGAGATTGACGGACGTCACCGTTAGAGAAGCCCAGTGTAAAGAGAAATGTAGATTGGGATTAATTTGTGTTTCTGAAAAATGTTCTGAAAGACAATGGGCCCGAAGATAAAAAGAAAATGTATTTCTAATACTATTCAACGATATATCATATGCGCTTTAAAAGATCAGGAAGCCATCCTGGTCCAAAACAACAAATTAATACTCAGAGTGAAGATAGAAGAGAAGAGAGAGATGAGAGAGAGAGAACAGAAGGAGAAAAGAAGGAGAAGAAGAACAGGCATCAGAAAGGACAGAAGAGAGAAGAGAGAGAATAGGAGGGGCGAGCCCATAGAGAGGTGTGCGAGGGTTACATTTTGTCTGCTGTCCATGCCAACGGGGTGCATGTCTGAGTAGCGCTGATGTATCCCCGGGTCAGCATAGAAGCTGCTTAGCTGTGGGGGAACTGGAGGTAAGGACTGGGGCTGCTGCTGAAGCTAGGAGAGGAGGGTGGAGAACAAAATGGTTAATAACAGACACACAACCATAGGGCTGGATTCCAATCTGATCACTTTCAAACTTCACTTCTGCACTAATTGAGGCCCCCCCTCTAAGATCAGGGGGTGAATACAGCAATGGTGCCATCTATACTGTAGGCTTACATTACATTTCCATTTGAGAGATTGAGTCAACCAGGGCAGACGGGAAGACAGACAGGGATGCAAACTGGCAAGGGCTAAAAAGTTGACATGGAACATGTAGGTGCAAAGGTACAAGCAGGACTGTCACTGTGCTCCTTTCATCCTTTATGGCGGTGGAAGTCAGAGGCTGCGTAACAGCGAAGACTAGTCAGACTGGACTGTGCTCTTACAGGTGGAATTATAAGATAGTGTATCTACTTCACACGCACTGCGAGCCACTCCAATAATTAAATGTAACAGAAGTATTTAAATCAATGTCTGCATACTCCAGATTGTCATTACGGCTAAATTACATATTAAAACTGATGGATGCGGACGGAGAGAAAGAATATCTGAACTCTGAAATTCTCATTGTAGGAAGTGTAGGGAAGCATTCTGTGCTTAGTCAATGATTTCAATATGAGAAACATACAATCCCCACCCACATTTGCGATTTACGTGGATTACCCATCGCCGAAAAGTGACGAGTTTGCATCCCTGAGAGAGCTAATGATCAAATTGGAACCAAACCCTGGAAGCACTCAAATTGAGGTGTAAGATGTCACTGGCTAAGGGCCACCAGCATCATGTTCAGTGGGGTGACAAAAGTTTTCTTCAGTTTCACTTCAAGTCTACTGAATGTGACCCAGGTGGCTGTGGAGGCTAGGTGAGGCTCACCGGTTGGTTGGCCAGCTGAGGTAAGGTCTGAATGCGCTGGGCATTCCATTTGAAGGGCATGTTGGGGTTATACACGGCCTCCACTAGGACCCTGTCGCCCACCTGGGGGGTCTTCCCCTTCACCGCACTGTGGAGACAACACCCATTATTCACCCACTTGGAAATGCTTTAGAAACTGCAACATATAGAGGCTTGAAACAAGACATTTCTGCTTTGAATAATGGTACACAAATTAGGGATGCAACCAGCAAAATATAGGAAACCCACCGAAAAAAAGGAAACTGGTCCGATTAATGAGACACTTGATGTGAAACATCTAGCTAAATTTTCTGTGGCCCAATCCCAAATGGACTTCTCGACCCTATGGACTTGTGGAGATCTGAGAGGACTTGGGCTAGAGGCAGAGACTGGACACTTACCTGAGCTGGAAGAAGACGTCCTCGTCCACAAAGCCAAAGGTGTCATGCAGCTTGTTGACCACGCCGGTGAAGACGCGCTGCTTCTGGGGCTGGCTTTGCTGCTGGCTCTGCTGCTGGCTCTGCTGCTGGTGGCTAGAGCGAGGCGTGGGATAGGACACGGTGATCTGGGCTGTCTGCTGGGGGTTGGACAGAGAAAGGCTGGTGGGGAGAGCCACAGGGGGCTAGGGAGGAGGAAAGTTATAGGTCAGAATCAACTTCACCCTACTCCTACTTTATCTATGGCTGCGGTCCAAACACTTAAAAGACGCACCCTCGCCCACTTACCCTCGCCTTATGCCCACTTACCCTCGCCTTATGCCCTTGGGCGAATCCCCACCGCCATCTTGGAAGGTGGTCCAAATGATTAGCCAAGCAAGGGAAGTTTGTAACGTAAGCCCCTCAGCCCTCTTTTTTAGTCGGCTTTACGAGTGTACAATTATGTTCACTCCGGGGCCTGAAACTCCTCATAATTCAATTTGCGACGATTGTACATCCGCTAAGAAAAGTCAGCGAAAATGTCAAAACAACATCGAAAGAAAAGTCAAAAGAAGTAAAAATGAATGTAAATAAGTGGTGCTACTAATGCACATAACGGCACAAACACGTCTCGTAAAAAGTAAATATGTTTTTGTTTGGTTATCTTTTGGAAATTGTAGAAATAAAACATTTCCATTCTTCAGAAGTTCCAGCTGGACAGGCTAACATTAGTTAGGTAATTAATTATCTAGCTGTCATGCAGTAGGCGTATATTAATAATCATATAGTTAATATTAGTAGACATGCACTGATAATTGACTGTAGAGCATATAAAGCACCTACAAGCTACCGGTGGCTGAAAACACAATCATTGCGGGATCAAACAGTGACGAATTTCAGGCCAAGAGTGGCCCATTTAAAAATAATTCCTTCCTCCCTCGCCCTGCAAGTGTATTTGTATTTGTATTTGAGGGCTGAGGGGATAGGGTGTTTGGACCGCTGCCTATTAGTCCTAAATGTGTGGATTGTATCATGCCAGGACTGCAAAACTCTGCTAACTTTCCAACATTATCAAGGTTTTCCAGAAAACCTGGTTAGAAGATTCATGGAATCGGGAGGGATTAAGCAGAAAAGCTGGAATCTTCCAGGATTTCTCATAAAACTGGAATTTTGGTTAAGTAACCAGAATTTTGCAACCCTAATCAAGCCCACTAAATTCAAAACATGTGTGTCTAACAATGGAACTGCTGGAAGTGTCTATTCTAATCAAATGTCCCATAGCGGGTCTTCTAATTTACCAGAGGTGTTAATTATTATTGTGGCCATACACGTCCCATTGTATTTGGCTGTATGCTATGAAGAAGGTCCATGGGGCGACGCACAATTGGCCTAGCGTCGTCCGGGTTAGGGAGGGTTTGGCCGGTAGGGATATCCTTGTCTCATTAGCGACTCCTGTGGCGGGCCGGGCGCAGTGCACGCTAACCAGGTCGCCAGGTGCACAGTGTTTCCACCGACACATTGGTGCGGCTGGCTTCCGGGTTGGATGCGCGCTGATTTAAAAAGCAGTGCGGCTTGGTTGGGTTGTGTTTCGGAGGACGCATGGCTTTGGACCTTCGTCTCTCCCGAGCCCGTAAGGGAGTTGTAGCGATGCGAAAAGATAGAAACTACTAACAATTGGATACCACAAAATTGGGGAGAAAAATATTTTTTAAATAAATAATAATAATTAAAAAATTAAACCTACCGGGAATTTGTTTTCACCACTCCAGTTCTTTCAACATCAGCGGAGGCGTCAGAAAAGGAGGCAAGGAGAGAAGGTGGCGTTAGGATGTTGTCACAATTCTTTCCCCAATAGCTTTGGGTTGTATTGTATCGCATTATTCCAAAATCACCACCTACGTATAACAAGAGAGCTCTTGGAATTTTCATGACAAAATGGCAACTTCTTAGACCTATTATGTTGGACTAAATAATTATCCTCAAGACAAGCTGACGTCAGTGGCATCACTTTAGCTAAAAGGTGCAACAAATGTACCAGAGACTGTCCCTAATTATCCTACCTGTGAAATCAGCGCTTGCTGGGGCTGGGGGAGCTGTGGAGAGAGGAAGAGAGAGAGACAGGAGAGAGACAGGAGAGAGAGAGACAGGAGAGAGAGAGAGAGAGACAGAAGAGAGAAAGAGAGACAGAAGAGAGAAAGAGAGAGACAGAAGAGAGAGAGAGAGACAGGAGAGAGAGAGAGACAGAAGAGAGAGACAGAGAGAGAGAGAGAGACAGAAGAGAGAGACAGGAGAGAGAGAGAGAGAAGAGAGAGAGAGAGAGAGAGAGAGAGAGAGAGAGAGAAGAGAGAGAGAGAGACAAGAGAGAGAGAGAGAGAGACAGGAGAGAGAGAGAGAGAGAGAGAGAGAGACAGGAGAGAGAGAGAGAGACAGGAGAGAGAGAGAGAGACAGGAGAGAGAGAGAGAGAGAGAGAGAGAGAGAGAGAGAGAGAGGAGAGAGAGAGAGAGACAGGAGAGAGAGAGAGACAGGAGAGAGAGAGAGAGACAGGAGAGAGAGAGAGAGACAGGAGAGAGAGAGAGAGACAGAAGAGAGAAAGACAGAGACAGAAGAGAGAAAGAGAGAGACAGAAGAGAGAAAGAGAGAGACAGAAGAGAGAAAGAGAGAGACAGAAGAGAGAAAGAGAGAGACAGAAGAGAGAAAGAGAGAGACAGAAGAGAGAAAGAGAGAGACAGAAGAGAGAAAGAGAGAGACAGAAGAGAGAAAGAGAGAGACAGAAGAGAGAGAGAGAGAGACAGAAGAGAGAGAGAGAGGAGAGAGAGAGAGAGAGAGACAGAGAGAGAGAGAGAGAGAGAGAGACAGAGAGAGAGAGACAGGAGAGAGAGAGAGAGACAGGAGAGAGAGAGAGACAGGAGAGAGAGAGACACAGGAGAGAGAGAGACACAGGAGAGAGAAAGAGAGAGACAGGAGAGAGAAAGAGAGACAGGAGAGAGAAAGAGAGAGAGGAGAGAGAGAGAAACAGGAGAGAGGAAGAGAGAAACAGGAGAGAGGAAGAGAGAAACAGGAGAGAGGAAGAGAGAAACAGGAGAGAGGAAGAGAGAAACAGGAGAGAGGAAGAGAGAAACAGGAGAGAGGAAGAGAGAAACAGGAGAGAGAAGAGAGAGACAGGAGAGAGAAGAGAGAAACAGGAGGGAGAAGAGAGAAACAGGAGAGAGAAAGAGAGAGACAGGAGAGAGAAAGAGAGAAACAGGAGAGAAAGAGAGAAACAGGAGAGAGAAGAGAGAAACAGGAGAGAGAAGAGAGAAACAGGAGAGAGGAAGAGAGAAACAGGAGAGAGAAAGAGAGACAGGAGAGAGAAAGAGAGAGACAGGAGAGAGAAAGAGAGAAACAGGAGAGAGAAAGAGAGAAACAGGAGAGAGGAAGAGAGAAACAGGAGAGAGGAAGAGAGAAACAGGAGAGAGGAAGAGAGAAACAGGAGAGAGGAAGAGAGAAACAGGAGAGAGGAAGAGAGAAACAGGAGAGAGGAAGAGAGAAACAGGAGAGAGAGGGCGAGACAGAGGCAAAGGAGAGGAGAGTGAGAAAGAGGAAAGAGGAGAGAAAGACAGAGGTTGAGAGGTTAATACTGACAGTGTCTGTAGAACAGAGTACATTCCCCACCCTAGCACCAAGCATAAAGGGCACTGTGATTTGACTGTGCTGTGAACTGCTGCTGCTTACCCCGTATAAGTCTGTGTGTTGTTGATGTTGCTAAAGAGATAGGGTACACAAACAAGACTTTCAATGAGTCAACAGTACAGTGTTGATTGATACACATAATGATTATGGCCTTTCTCAAATCAAGGCGATTCAGAGTTGTCTGTGTGAGTTGCAAACATCAATTTACCCCGTATGAGTCTGTATGTTGTTGATGTTGCTGAAGAGACGGAGTACACAAACACGTAGAAATTGCAATAAGTACTT
Source organism: Oncorhynchus tshawytscha (assembly GCF_018296145.1). NCBI lineage: Eukaryota > Metazoa > Chordata > Actinopteri > Salmoniformes > Salmonidae > Oncorhynchus > Oncorhynchus tshawytscha. Next base: position 26,763,527 of record NC_056444.1, read on the forward strand.
AATCGAGTAAACAGTACAGTTGATTGATACATATGAGTATAGGGCTGGGTGATATGTCCACACTATCATATCACTGAATTTCTTATTTTTGACTGTATTTGATGTTTCTGAATAATAAAATATATAAATATGCATTATGAATAATATAGATCTGACAAGAGGGTAAAATACACAGATACGAAACAAAATATTGGCACCATTCACAATTTCGTCTAAAATAAGTAACACTAACTGCACAGGACCATTCATTAATTTTGAAATAAATTCTCGTTTAGGTCTACTGGTAAATTTATCTCACCTGTGGTAAACTGCAGGTGCCTACAGGTAGGGTTGGGTGATATGGCCAAAATATAACGTCACTATATTTTTCTTATTTTTTACACTTTGATGTTATTTGACATAGTTGATGTTTCTTAATTCTAAGTGGTTTTAATGATCTTTGCTCCATTCTGATTGCTTTATACTGTTTAAACAAAATGCAACCAATTTGTTTTATTATAAGCAGTCCTGTAACAGTCCAGTCCTGTCTTGTCTGTCCATACCAGTACCTGTTGAACGTATTGTACGTCTGTCTATATGTCTTATTTCGCAGGTTATTGTTTTGTTTTTCTGTTTTTTACTCCAACTCACATCAGGTTAATAGGTTTGAGAAGGTTAAGCCAGGGAAGCAGTTGGCCAGGGATGGAGATTAAGATGGGGGTGTGGCAGGACTCAAGGGACAACCAAGGGATTGTTGGCTAGTCGGAGCAGCTCCACTTCTGTTGCTTTCAAAATTTCAATCATTTTTTTGTAAAAATAATTATACCAAAAATAATAAGACAAAGTTGACAGTGAAGTGGTCCTATTTGTAGAACATTGCATAGGAATATAAATGATCTTTTGTAGCCTCAAACTCTGGTTCACAACCAACGGTTTCTATTTGCATAGAACATTTGATGTAGTCCAGCATTTTCATACATTTCTTATTTTCTTGCACTAACTTGTTTTCATTTACACACTGTCCCACATTTATTTTGTCTTAGCATGCCTATATTTCGTTTTTTTTTTTAAATCTTAAATTATTCTCACTCTCCTCTTATACCCTGACAACACCGCTCACGTCGCATGCGAGAGCGTTGCAAAATAAATTTAGAAAAATATGTTATTCAATTATTGCACCCACACTGCTCGCAAGCGTCTGAGTTGCCATGGGCTAAAATAGAAGTCCTTTCTATTTCTGACGCAGATCGCGCTGCAAGTCCTGCCTCTCCAATCTCTTCATTGGTTTAGAGAAGTAGGTACCCACGTGCCATCTCCTCATTGGTTATACCCACGTGGGTGACTGAAAGACGAACTGTGTTGCCAGTCGTTGTAGTAATACTAGGAAAGTTTAGATGCCAATCACCATGTACAGTGCGGCAAAAAAGTATTTATAAATAAATTCATTAAAAATCCTACAATGTGATTTTCTGGATTTTTCCCCCTCATTTTGTCTGTCACAGTTGAAGTGTACCTATGATGAAAATTATAGGCCTCTCATCTTTTTAAGTGGGAGAACTTGCACAATTGGTGGCTGACTAAATACTTTTTTGCCCCACTAAGTTCCAAGATGAAAAAGCCTGGAAGGAGAGGTGACTAGAAACGATTCGGTTGACCGTTTTATGTGTAGATTAATTGGAGGAGTAGAGGACCTTGTGCATTTCAGGTAAAATAACTCAATGTTTATATTCCAGGACAAATTAGCTAGCAACAGCAAGCTAGCTAAATAGGACAAATTAGCTAGCAATTGTAAGCTAACCAGCTAAATTGCCATAAATGTTTAATGCTTTTCGACCTGTCCCCAAATTAATGGAATTGGTTCAGAGTTTGTTTTGATATTTTAACCTGAGTGTCGTGATCGCGTTTGGTGTAGGGGGACAAAATAAATGTATGCACGATGGCGCACGCACGCACGCAGCCGGTTTGGGTTCCGTGTTAGACTGTATTATCAGCTTCAGCTGCAGTTGTTACTTTCACCACTAGGGGTAGTCTGACAATTTCCGAGGGTATATTTGGCACGGTTGCCCTCCCGAAGTTGTTGACTTGTTATGCTAGCAAGTTAGACAGCAGTTCACAGCTGTCAGAAGTTTCTTACTGGTGCTTAAAACAGATTGGCAAAACAAAATTTGAGTGATTATGTAAAGTAAAAATCCAAAAAGGTCAGTGAAAGTGGCGCAGCGGTCTAAGGCATCTCAGTGCAAGTAGCGTCACTACAGTCCCTGGTTCAAATCAGGGCTGTATCACATCCGGCCGTGATTGGGAACTCCATAGGGCTGTAGGTGGTAAAATCGACCACACAGCCATGCAATTTCCATTGACAAACATTGGCAGTAGAATGGCCTTAATGAAGAGCTCAGTGACTTTAAACGTGGCATCGTCATAAGATGCCACGTTTCCAAAAAGTCAGTTCATCAAATATCTGCCCTGCTAGAGCTGCCCTGGTTAACTGAGCGTGGTGTTATTGTGAAGTGGAAACGTCTAGGAGCAACAACAGCTCAGCTTCGAAGTGGTAGGCCACACAAGCTAACGGGGAAGGCCAGGTAAAAAGGGTCTGTTCTCGATTGCAACACTCACTACCGAGTTCCAAACTGCCTCTGGAAACAACGTTCGCACAATAACTGTTTGTCGGGAGCATCATGAAATGGGTTTCCATGCCCGAGCAGCCACACAAAAGCCTAAGATCACCATGCGCAATGCCAAGCGTCGGCTGGAGTGGTGTAAAGCTAGCCACCATTGGACTCTGGAGCAATGGAAACACGTTCTCTGGAGTGACGAATCACGCTTCACCAGATGCCAGGAGAACGCTACCTGCCCCAATGCATAGTGCCAACTGTAAAGTTTGGTGGAGGACGAATAATAGTTTGGGGCTGTTTTTCATGGTTCGGACCAGTTTCCATAGTTCCAGTGAAGGGAAATCTTAACTCTACAGCATACATTGACATTCTAGACAATTCTGTGCTAACTTTGTGGCAAAATTTTGGGGCTGGCCCTTTCCTGTTTCAGCATGACAATGCCCCTGTGCACAAAGCGAGGTCCATACAGAAATGTTTTGTCGTGATTGGTGTGGAAGAACTTGACTGGCATGCCTGGCTCTGACCTCCACCCCATTGAACACCTTTGGGATGAATTGGAACGCTGACGGCAAGTCTGGCCTAATCGCCCAAAATCTGTGCCTGACCTCACTAATGATCGTGGCTGAATGGAAGCAAGGCCCCGCAGCAATGTTCCAACACCTAGTGGAAAACCTTCCCAGAAGAGTGGAGGCTGTTATAGCAGCAAAGGGGGAGCATCTCCATATTATTGCCCATGATTTTGGAATGAGATGTTCGACGAGCAGGTGTTCAACGAGCAGGTGTCCACATACTTTTGGTATTTCATTGAGTAAACAATATTTTTATTTTATTTGATACATATCAAGCGACAAGCATCATCAGCAAGGTCTTTTTCAAGATAAGTTGGTGATTCAGTTGTACATCAATAATTTGCACCTATAAAAATATATCAAACAAATACCACATTGGACGAGGTCAAAGAGAATAAAAGGTAAACTGTGCTCCAGGCTAAAACAAATCTGATTCAACAAAGTGAGGCAAATTTATTTTACTTAAGTGAAACCCATTGAGTGAGTGAGTGGTCTACCTGACGTGATATGAACTGGCTGCTCTGGGTTAGAACATTCAGTGTTCTTAAACTTCTGACACTGACAGTTTTGCTGACAAGCTCTAATTAATTTACAATCCAAGCAACAGTATTTCACTTGGTGTATTGGCCATGTCTCACCTGATGGGGTACATTATAGAGCTGTTGAGGAGGAGGCTGCTGTGGAGGAGGTTGTTGCTGCTGCTGTTGTTGCTGCTGCTGTTGTTGCTGCTGTTGTTGTTGCTGCTGCTGTTGTTGTTGCTGATACTGCTGCAGGGCCGAGTTCATTTGAGACTGAAACAATAGGAGAGACGAGACAGAGAAAAAGTTAAATGACAGGAGTGGCAGGCAGGCTAGCAGTTAAGAGCGTTGGGCCAGCAACCGAAAGGTCGCTGGATTGAATTTGTGTCGACTAGGTGAAAAATCTGTCTGTGCCCTTGAGCAAAGCACTTAACCCTAATTGCTCCTGTAAGTCGCTCTGGATAAGAGCATCTGCCAAATGACTAAAACGTACATGTAAAATGTTGATGCTCTGTCTGGATAGACAGACTCAAGAGCGTAAGGTACGACTCAGATGTGACAGGTGATACGTCGACAAAAACACTAGCTAGTCTAAATGTGTCAGCTTTTTCTTTGAATTAAATTTCAGGAAATGGCCCTTGAGTTCTGTTGCGGTTAATTTGAGTGATGTCAATTTGAAGGGAAGACTATTTACTGAACAGTTAAGTGACTCCATGCTCAACTATATGTGATTCCAAGATGGTGTAGCAGTCAGGCATCTTTGTCTTCGTCTTGTCCCGTGTATATATCTTTTCATATATTTTTTCCTCGCAAATATTTATATTTTTCTTAACATCAACTTCAACCCGCCTCACCCAATGTGGTATGGGATCTGCTATTTTCTTTACTTTAGAACCGGAACCCCCCAACAGAATCTAGCCAGCTAACTAGATACTAGTCAGCTAGCCACTGCTTGCGGTCGTCAGCTAACCTTTAGCCCGGACAACTCAGTCTACACAGCGCGATTCCACCCAGAACATATCTGATTTCTTTCTCTCCATATCTCCAGATTCCTATCGTAAGCTCTGAACCATTTCACCTGGATCATCACCGCTAGCTAGCTGCTATCCGAGTGGCTACTCCTTGCTAATGTCTCTGTCCCGAAGCAAGCACCAATTAGCCTGGAGCTAGCCTATGCTAGGCCCATCTCCCGGCTAGCTGAAGAGGTCCATCAGCCAGTCCCAAGGGCTACAATACCGATTTTGCCAATTGGCATGGACTCCTTTTACTGCCGATACGGAGCACCGCCGATCCATCACAACTGTTTTTTCAACAGTTACCTCCGTTGGGACTTCCCCTGAATGCCCATCTGATATCCGCGGCCCGCTAGCCGTCTAGAGCAGACTGTTAGCTGAAGATGTCCATCAGTCAATTTCTTGGGCTACTAACAATATTATGCCAATTGGCCTGGACCCTTTTACTACACGGACCCCTGCTGATCCATCACGACTGGTCTGCCGACGTAACCGCACGAGGGGGCTTCTTCCGTTGCGACGTCCGAGTAAGGCCCTTTTGCTAGCCCCGGCTCACTAGCTGTCTGAATCGCCATGTCTCCAGCCCGCCTAGCTACTCACTGGAACTTATGATCACGTAGCAATGAATGCCTCTCCCTAATGTCAATATGCCTTGTCCATTGCTGTTTTGGTTATTGATTGTCTTATTTCACTGTAGAGCCTCCAGCCCTGCTCAGGTGGCCTAAGCTAACCCTTACGTTCCACCCTCCACACATGCGGTGACCTCACCTGGTTTAAATGACGTCTCTAGAGACAATATTTCTCTCATCGTCACTCAATGACTAGGTTTACCGCCACTGTATTCACATCCTACCAAACCTTTGTCTGTGCATTATGCCATGAATCTATTCTATCACGCCCAGAAACCTGCTCCTTTTACTCTCTGTCCCGAAAGTACTAGACGACCATAGCCTTTAGCCGAACCCTCATCCTACTCCTCCTCTGTTCCTCTGGTGATGTAGAGGTTAATCCAGGCCCTGCAGTGCCTAGCTCCACTCCCATTCCCCAGGCGCTCTCATTTGTTAACTTCTGTAACTGTAAAAGCCTTGGTTTCATGCATGTTAACATAAGAAGCCTCCTCCCTAAGTTTGTTTTATTCACTGCTTTAGTACACTCTGACAACCCAGATGGCCTAGCCGTATCTGAATCCTGGCGTAGGATGACCACCAAAAACCCTGAAAGCGGCAGGGTAGCCTAGTGGTTAGAGCGTTGGACTAGTAACCGGAAGGTTGCAAGTTCAAATCCCCGAGCTGACAAGGTACAAATCTGTCGTTCTGCCCCTGAACAGGCAGTTAACCCACTGTTCCTAGGCCGTCATTGAAAATAAGAATTTGTTCTTAACTGACTTGCCTAGTTAAAAAGAAAAAAAAAATGTTTTACCTTTATTTAAGTATAACAATTTCCGACAAGATAGAACTGTCAAAGGGGGCGGAGTTGCAATCTACTGCAAAGTTAGCCTGCAGAGTTCTGTCTTACTATCCAGGTCTGTGCCCAAACAGAAGCTATGTCGCTCTTGCTGCTGGTGATTCTCTGATCCACCTTTACGCAGACGACATTCTGTTTACTTCTGGCCCTTCTCTGGACACTGTTAACAAACCTCCAGACGAGCTTCAATGCCATACAACTCTCCTTCCGTGGCCTCCAATTGCTCTTAAACACTAGTAAAACTAAATGCATGCTCTTCAACTGATCGCTGCCCGCACCTGCCCGCCCGTCCAGCATCACTAATCTGGATGGTTCTGACTTAGAATATGTGGACAACTACAAATACCTAGATGTCTGGTTAGACTGTAAACTCTCCTTCCAGACTCACATTAAGCATCTTCAATCCAAAATTAAATCTAGAATCGGCTTCCTATTTCGCAACAAAGCATCCTTCACTCATGCTGCCAAACATACCCTCGTAAAACTGACTATCCTACCGATCCTTGACTTCGACGATGTCATTTACAAAATAGCCTCCAACACTCTAATCAGCAAACTGGATGCAGTCCATCACAGTGCCATTTGTTTTGTCACCAAAACCCCATATACTACCCACCACTGCGACCTGTATGCTCCTGTTGGCTGGCCCTCGCTACATATTCATCACCAAACCCACTGGCTCCAGGTCATCTATAAGCCTTTGCTAGGTAAAGCCCCGCCTTATCTCGGCTCACTGGTCACCATAGCAGCACCCACCCATAGCACGCGCTCCAGCAGTTATATTTCACTGGTCACCCCAAATGCCAATTCCTCTTTGGCCGCATTTCCTTCCAGTTCTCTGCTGCAAATGACTGGAACGAATTCCTCACTAACTTTATGCATCGGCTGTCAGAGCAGCTCACAGATCACTGCACCTGTACATAGCTCATCTGGAAATAGCCCATCCAACTACCTCATCCCCATACTGTTTTTTTCCCCCTCTCCTTTGCACCCCAGTATCTCTACTTGCACATTCATTTTCTGCACATCTATCACTCCAGTGTTTAATTGCTAAATTGTAATTATTTCGCCACAATGGCCTATTTATTGCCTTACCTCCCTTACCTAATTGACACACACTGTATATAAACTTTTTCTATTGTGTTATTGACTTTGTTTATTCCATGTGTAACTGTGTTGTTCTTTGTGTCGCACTGTTTTGCTTAATATTGGCCAAGTCGCAGTTGTAAATGAGAACTTGTTCTCAACTTGCCTACCTGGTTAAATAAAGGTGGGAAAAAATAATAATAATAAAATAACTAGAGAGAAGTGAAGGGAAAAAAATGTTATTTTGGTCAGACTTTCACTCAGCATCTAAATTGTTCACACAGGTCTGTCTGATGGTGGGGGATTTTACAAGTTGAATCAGTTCATCACTTCACTCACAAATCAGAACAGGCTTTACAACAACACAGCTTCTTCAAGTCTAGTGAGGTATGGCTTCTCAACCAAGCTATGTAACTCACTGTTTCCCAAACCTGTTTCCCAGACCCAAATTAGGTTTTATCATTGAGAATGTTTCTTCAGTAAACAAAATCAAAAAAGTTTATGTAAAATTAGCTGTGACCAACCAATGGGGTATCTCCCACCATTTTGGGGACTCTTGGGTTGTGTTCACTTGGCACGAAACCAGAGTTATTACCTGAGCTTATTCAATAACAACAAATGTTATCATATTCTGTTTGAGAATGTTTAGCTACATTGTGCCAAACTGAACACTGCCCTGCTGATCCTAGTGTAGTTCACCTGTTGCAGTGCTGCAGCGGCGGCGGCTGCGGCTTGCTGCTGCAGGGCTGAAGCCTGCTGGGACAACTGGTAGTTAGCGGCAGCCGACTGGGAGTTGAGGGAGGCTGCAGCCAGGGCTGACTGCTGGGAGTACATAGAGGGAGACGCACCCAAGAGAGATGGCTGTTGCACACCTAGAGCTGCAGGAGAGAGTAGGGTGCGGAATAGAATAATTCAGAAAGAAGATGGAGTGAGGAGGTAGAGCAAGCGAGAGGAATGGAGTGATAGAAAGACGGGTTGAACGAGAAACGAGAGTACTTTTAACATCTTTGAATGTCCAGTTGACCACTGAATCTCCTCCATCACAAACTTTGCCAAACAGATCCAAGTCTGAGATGCCGTTTCCTTCAAGCACTGTACCCTTAACCACACTTTAATTTTATCCCACCAATGAGCACAGAGTGTAGTATTCAGCAAGGTGTCAAACTCACAGTGTATGCTGTTGAGGTCCAGGGACTGTCCTGAGTGGCCGGGCTGGGACACCACTGTGGCAGCAAACTGGGCCGCCCACGGAGGGTTCTTCTGTCCCCCAAACTGTGCCATGAGTCAAGGCTCGAGCTTAGGTGTATTGACAGAACCAATTTAAGTTTATATCCTGTCAATACAACAGGAAATGGGCCTGTTTATATAAGGATTCTTCATTTGACATGTACCTTTGCTTTGAACACAAACATTGACAGCTAGCAACAAAAACAAACTATACCAGGAGGAGATTGTTACAGATTTAATTGCAGCTAATAAAATACTTAACTAGCAACACATAACCACGTAGCCAACGAAAACAACGTTTGGCCTCTTGACAACTGCCTCTACTCAGCGGGATAGTAGTGGGACGAGCAACAACGGAATGGGCAAACAAGCAATTCGTAGCAAGCAAAACGTTATAGTAACTGCTGGCAACTGTCGCTAACTACTGTTAGTTGCTAAGTTAGCCCTATAAATAGTACGCCAAATTCATGATATAAATTTTAAAACAATTACTAGAAGCATTATAATTAAAATTCACATTCATGAATTTGGCGTACTATTTATTGGGTTACTAGCGAGTTTAGATCCCTGTTGAGTTCAGTAAACGTACTTGTTGCTAAGCTAGCTATGTTAATGCGTTTGCTCGACACTTGCCGATATTAATAAACGTTAACGTTACCTGGTTAGCAGTTAATAAATAGCTATAGGCTAGCTAACATGCTTACTTTGGCTGGGTTCACTTGCTAACGGAGATTATAGTTAGCTAGGTACCCAACTTGCTAACTAGATAGCTAATGTTAGTTAACTATAATGACTACTCGTGGGTTTTGTTTTCAAAACAACGTTAGCTAGCTAATTAGTTTGCCGATATTAGCTAACGTTAGCTACCTGGTTAGCCTTTAGCTATAAATAGCCACAGGCTAGCTAACATGTTGTTGGCTTGTTAACGGAGATAAATAGCTAACTTAGCTAGCTATAATGACTCCTGCGTTGTGTTTTCAAAGCAACGTTGACAAACGTCGCAAGCTTGAGGCCTAAGCAAGGCAAAACACATAATGCTGTCTGAATGGTAGCAAACAGCCAGGCTGATGGAGATTCAAATTTTGCACCAATAATTGCATTCTGCAGTACCAAAACTATCAGAACTGTACCTGTAAAATTTTAATTACATTAACGTTACAGAAACAAATTGTCCTCACTGCTGTTCCACTTTCCTGCTCTGTGAATGCACCGGTGACGATAGATCCAAAACGGTCACCGCGCATGCGTATCAGTGGCGCGCACGCGTATTACATACGGGTACCTTTTTTTTAATATCAGAGAAACTGTATATAATGATGAGATATTCTTGTCTCCCCCCTAAAAATGTGAGTCGTTGTCCCAAAGGCGGGAAGCCATGCAGTCTGCTTATCACTATTCCCGCGTGGACAGACTGACGGGAGTGGACCCTTTCGCTTCTTCCTCTCTGGTTATATGTTCAGGTTTAGGGGTCATTTACGGCCACAAGATTCATCATAGACCTGTGGCTAAACATGAACCATGAAAAGCTTGAAATATCACTGCTGCAACTTGGAGAAAATATTAAAGATAGTGTGTGATAATATACCGTGTGAGAAATAATATATGGAAAATATTGCATAATATACATTGCCTATGTCCATCCCTAGCCAGCTACCACCCGGTTACTCAACCCTGCACCTAAGAGGCTGCTGCCCTATATCCATAGAATCACTGGTCACTTTAATTTTGTTTACATACTGCTTTACTCTTTTCATATGTATATACTTTATTTTAGTCAATGCCACTCCGACATTGCTCATCCTAATATTGATATATTTCTTAACTCCGTTATTTTACTTTTGGAGTCGTGTGTACTGTCGTGAATTGTTAGATACTACTGCACTGTTGGATCTAGGAACGCAAGCATTTTGCTACACCAGCAATAACATCTGCTAAATATGTGTATGTGATCAATCAAATTTTATTTGATAAATCTGATTGTTTCCAACATCAACTCAATAAAGACAGCAAAGCTATATCAAAAGGTTATTCCCACAAGTTTTGGTTTCTGAAAACAAGAGCAATATAATAATACAACGAGATGATTCCACGAATGGGACAAGATAACCATTACATTTTCCTTTGTGATACTAGTATGATTCGGACTTCTGTATCAGCAATATGAGATTGCAGCTGGAACTGTTACAATTGCAATGCATATACAAGTGAATGGGTGATAGTATCCATTCAAAGAACTTGAATCATTGCACAACATTTATCACAGTATTTCACATAAAGCTTTCTTTAAGAGTAGATGTACTGCAATCTATATGATGAATATAAATTAATCTTGGTTAACCCAGAACTAAAGTATTGTGGAATTGGTCAGATGCTCGATTAAGTTCTGGGTCCATACGTATTAGGAGAAGATACAGAACGAGAATCGTAACGAAGAGCTCCACTCTCTCTGCAATTTACAGGCAAGTCAAAATGGGCCGAATGTCCCCTCTCCTTCCAAAATGTGAAAGATGCCAACACTTACAAAATCGTGATGTGTCTAAATAACCAGTGAAGAAAAACCCAAGCAACAGAATTAATGCTGCTCGTTATGTCACGCATCCCGTTGACATATCTATGATACCATTTGTTTACGTAGTCTCTCCACGAGAGATGAAATATAAATGAGCATGTGCCCATGGCATCAATGTAAATGTGTTAATGTGATTACTATGTGTAGACTCCTGAACAATGCATTCACAAAGAAACATATACAGCTAAATCATTTTGTCGTTTTAACTGTGCAATATCTTGTGATCATTTCATTAAAACAATTGGTCATGCTTGGCCTAGGGATAGATATAAACCATATCCCTTAACTCAAACCATCACAGAATGTCCTTTCATCAGAGAATATATATTTTTTTTTAAACATATGAAGTAAATTTGTAAATCAACCTGCAAATAAATAATTATCAAATATATAACATAACTGCCGTCTTCAGAGTTTTCAGCCTTTACAATGGAAGAGACAAACAGTATAAATGTGTCAGTGTGTGGCCTGGCTTCATTGTAACAGTAATATACAGTATTTGAGTAAATGAAAGGCAAAAACAACAGCCTACAGCACACTACAGTTGGTATTTTGAAAGGGCAATGCTGAATATTATTTTAAAACATGAACATTGCACTAAGGTAGCGGAAGCAGTATCTACCTGGTTTGCAAGGCATCTATACAACAGGCTGTTTATCTATAGACATGGGGGCTGACAGAAGTTTTATATGTCTCCTAACTTGCGTTCCAACTCGGTGAAAACCTTTGCATTCACATGATCCACTTCATCTTCCACCTACAGACACCAAACAAAAAGAACAGCTATAATTGACACTTTATACACACTGCATATTTATTTATATACTGGAGTCTTGACATAGCTCACTCTACTGCTGTACATATTCATAGTATATATTGTATAAATGAATCCGGTGTATATACATAAACATTGCATTTGGATTACTGTTAGTGTTATTTGGGTTGTTCATTGGATTCTTATGACATTACTTGATTTCTTTTTTTAATTTATTGGTAATTTTTTAAACTTGTTTGACATTTTACTGCATTGTTAGGAGTTAGTAACATAAGCATTTCGGTGCACCCGATATAACATCTGCTAAGCTGTGTACGTGGCCAATAAACTTTGATTTGACATCACAAAGCAGATGCTGTTCCAACTTCATGATTTAGTACTCACTCCATTCCCCTCTAACTCTTACTCCTCTCTCTCCATTCCCCTCTAACTCCTACTCCCTACTCCTCTCTGTCCATTCCCCTCCAACTCCTTCTCCATCCTATTTCTGCCTCTGTGCGTTTCTCTCTCCTCTTCTCCTACTCCCTCTTTGTATTCACCCTCTCACCTGTTCCACGTCATCCACCTCAGGGATGTAGAACTGCAGCATGTTCTGGATGCCATTCTTCAGGGTGACAGTAGAGCTGGGGCAGCCGGTGCATGAGCCAACCAGCTTCAGCTTCACCGTGCCGTTCTCAAAGCCCTTGAAGATGACATCACCGCCATCCTCCATCACCGTGGGCCTGTGTGTGACAGGAGGGCTTATCAGGTTAGTTTGTCATTCAACAACATAACAGGTATTATTAGAATTGTTATTAAAAACTAGGAGGGACAGAAGAATGGAGAGGAAGATGAGGAGTTTAAGAGGGGAGGGGATAGGAGAAATCCTTGACAATAGCATTATTATAGTCTATATTTCATATCAACATCACTTCTATAATTTGTTTGTGGAACAACTTCAGTGCCCAAACAATCTGCCAGATTGCATTTAGCTTGAAGAGCTTCTGAGCAAAAACATCTTTATCAAGACTGTGGACAAAAACTTCCTAGGATGCCTCTAGGGCTCAGATTTCACAAATGGGTCATATTGTACTAGATCTCCAGTCCTTCAGGACACATTTTTGTTGTAGCCCTGGACAAGCACACTGGATTCAACTTGTCAACTAATCATCAGGCCCTGAACTGGCGGGTTTGATTTTACTGAGCCGCAGAGTACCGGTCTATGGCCCATGGCGTGAGGAAAAGAGGTGAGGGAGGGGCACCCTGCTCAAATGGAACAGTAATCTGCACCACTCGGTCATGTTGTCAACAAGGCAGCACGGTGCATTGTCCAGAAACATACATCTCTTTAATATGTATATATGTTTGAATTTTCTAGTTTTCATTGGGAAGACAGTGTTTTTATCAAAAGCAATCACTTTTGCATTACTCAACATGCTTAATTACTCACAGTGCATTCGGAAAGTATTCAGACCCCTTGACTTTTCCACATTTTGTTATGTTACAGCCTTATTCTAAAATGAATAAAATTTATTTGTAAGACTAACGTAACAACATGTGGAAAACGTCAAGGGGTCTGAATACTTTCCGAATGCACTGTAACTTTTGTTTTGAGTCGACTTTGCCGAGGGCTTTAAACGCTGCACCTGGCTCACGCTGGGAGGCAGCCCAGGTTCCAAAATAAATGCAATCAACTTTCACCCGGTGCAAAGCACGCCTACCCGGTCGTTGGTGTCAGGGGCTACAACAAACATGTCTGCTGTTGGGGGTACTGGAGGACCGGAGTTTGAAAACACTGTACTAGATTAACAAAATATTGTCAGTAAAACACATTCACCATACTGAGAGAATGTGTGGATTATACCTGATCCATGTACAGTGGGGCAAAAAAGTATTTAGTCAGCCACCAATTGTGCAAGTTCTCCCACTTAAAAAGATGAGGCCTGTAATTTTCATCATAGGTACACTTCAACTATGACAGACAAAATGAGAAGAAAAAAAATCCAGAAAATCACATTGTAGGATTTTTTATTAATTTATTTGCAAAATATGGTGGAAAATAAGTATTTGGTCAATAACAAATGTTTCTCAATACTTTGTTATATACCCTTTGTTGGCAATGACAGAGGTCAAACGTTTTCTGTAAGTCTTCAAAAGGTTTTCACACACTGTTGCTGGTATTTTGGCCCATTCTTCCATGCAGATCTCCTCTAGAGCAGTGATGTTTTGGGGCTGTTGCTGGGCAACACGGACATTCAACTCCCTCCAAAGATTTTCTATGGGGTTGAGATCTGGAGACTGGCTAGGCCACTCCAGGACCTTGAAATGCTTCTTACGAAGCCACTCCTTCGTTGCCCGGGCGGTGTGTTTGGGATCATTGTCATGCTGAAAGACCTAGCCACGTTTCATCTTCAATGCCCTTGCTGATGGAAGGAGGTTTTCACTCAAAATCTCACGATACATGGCCCCATTCATTTTTTCCTTTACACGGATCAGTCGTCCTGGTCCCTTTGCAGAAAAACAGCCCCAAAGCATGATGATTCACAGTAGGTATGGTGTTCTTTGGATGCAACTCAGCATTCTTTGTCCTCCAAACACGACGAGTTGAGTTTTTACCAAAATGTTATATTTTGGTTTCATCTGACCATATGACATTCTCCCAATCTTCTTCTGGATCATCCAAATGCTCTCTAGCAAACTTCAGACGGGCCTGGACATGTACTGGCTTAAGCAGGGGGACACGTCTGGCACTGCAGGATTTGAGTCCCTGGCGGCGTAGTGTGTTACTGATGGTAGGCTTTGTTACTTTGGTCCCAGCTCTCTGCAGGTCATTCACTAGGTCCCCCTATGTGGTTCTGGGATTTTTGCTCAGCGTTCTTGTGATCATTTTGACCCCACGGGGTGAGATCTTGCGTGGAGCCCCAGATCGAGGGAGATTATCAGTGGTCTTGTATGTCTTCCATTTCCTAATAATTGCTCCCACAGTTGATTTCTTCAAACCAAGCTGCTTACCCATTGCAGATTCAGTCTTCACAGCCTGGTGCAGGTCTACAATTTTGTTTTTGGTGTCCTTTGACAGCTATGGCCAAGACCAAAGAGTGGAGTTTGGAGTGTGACTGTTTGAGGTTGTGGACAGGTGTCTTTTATACTGATAACAAGTTCAAACAGGTGGCATTAATGCTTGTTCTAGGTCCCAAGAAACAAAGAGATCTTCTGTTGAATCTGACAATTAATCTTAATGGTTGTACAGTCGTCTCAAATAAAACTGTGAAGGACCTCGGCGTTACTCTGGACCCTGATCTCTCTTTTGAAGAACATATCAAGACCATTTCAAGGACAGCTTTTTTCCATTTACGTAACATTGCAAAAATCAGAAACTTTCTGTCCAAAAATGATGCAGAAAAATTAATCCATGCTTTTGTCACTTCTAGGTTAGACTACTGCAATGCTCTACTTTCCGGCTACCCGGATAAAGCACTAAATAAACTTCAGTTGGTGCTAAATACGGCTGCTAGAATCCTGACTAGAACCAAAACATTTGATCATATTACTCCAGTGCTAGCCTCTCTACACTGGCTTCCTGTCAAAGCAAGGGCTGATTTCAAGGTTTTACTGCTAACCTACAAAGCATTACATGGGCTTGCTCCTACCTATCTCTCTGATTTGGTCCTGCCGTACATACCTACACGTACGCTACGGTCACAAGACGCAGGCCTCCTAATTGTC
Organism: Oncorhynchus tshawytscha; assembly: GCF_018296145.1. NCBI lineage: Eukaryota > Metazoa > Chordata > Actinopteri > Salmoniformes > Salmonidae > Oncorhynchus > Oncorhynchus tshawytscha. The sequence continues at coordinate 26,779,044 of NC_056444.1, forward strand.
CCTAGAATTTCTAAGCAAACAGCTGGAGGCAGGGCTTTCTCCTATAGAGCTCCATTTTTATGGAACGGTCTGTCTACCCATGTCAGAGACGCAAACTCGGTCTCAACCTTTAAGTCCTTACTGAAGACTTATCTCTTCAGTGGGTCATATGATTGAGTGTAGTCTGGCCCAGGAGTGGGAAGGTGAACGGAAAGGCTCTGGAGCAACGAACCGCCCTTGCTGTCTCTGCCTGGCCGGTTCCCCTCTTCCCACTGGGATTCTCTGCCTCTAACCCTATTACAGGGGCTGAGTCACTGGCTTACTGGGTCTCTCTCATGCCGTCCCTGGAGGGGGTGCGTCACCTGAGTGGGTTGATTCACTGATGTGGTCATCCTGTCTGGGTTGGCGCCCCCCCTTGGGTTGTGCCATGGCGGAGATCTTTGTGGGCTATACTCAGCCTTGTCTCAGGATGGTAAGTTGGTGGTTGAAGATATCCCTCTAGTGGTGTGGGGGCTGTGCTTTGGCAAAGTGAGTGGGGTTATATCCTTCCTGTTTGGCCCTGTCTGGGGGTGTCCTCGGATGGGGCCACAGTGTCTCCTGACCCCTCCTGTCTCAGCCTCCAGTATTTATGCTGCAGTAGTTAATGTGTCAGGGGGCTAGGGTCAGTTTGTTATATCTGGAGTACCTCTCCTGTCCTATTCGGTGTCCTGTGTGAATCTAAGTGTGCGTTCTCTAATTCTCTCTTTCTCTCTCTCTCTCAGAGGACCTGAGCCCTAGGACCATGCCCCAGGACTACCTGACATGATGACTCCTTGCTGTCCCCAGTCCACCTGGCCGTGCTGCTGCTCCAGTTTCAACTGTTCTGCCTGATTATTATTCGACCATGCTGGTCATTTATGAACATTTGAACATCTTGGCCATGTTCTGTTATAATCTCCACCCGGCACAGCCAGAAGAGGACTGGCCACCCCACATATGCTCTCTCTAATTCTCTCTTTCTTTCTCTCTCTCGGAGGACCTGAGCCCTAGGACCATGCCCCAGGACTACCTGACATGATGACTCCTTGCTGTCCCCAGTCCACCAGACCGTGCTGCTGCTCCAGTTTCAACTGTTCTGCCTTATTATTATACGACCATGCTGGTCATTTATGAACATTTGAACATCTTGGCCATGTTCTGTTATAATCTCCACCCGGCACAGCCAGAAGAGGACTGGCCACCCCACATAGCCTGGTTCCTCTCTAGGTTTCTTCCTAGGTTTTGGCCTTTCTAGGGAGTTTTTCCTAGCCACCGTGCTTCTACACGTGCATTGCTTGCTGTTTGGGGTTTTAGGCTGGGTTTCTGTACAGCACTTTGAGATATCAGCTGATGTACGAAGGGCTATATAAATAAATTTGATTTGATTAATACAGGTAACGAGTGGAGGACAGAGGAGCCTCTTAAAGAAGAAGTTACAGGTCTGTGAGAGCCAGCAATATTGCTTGTTTGTAGGTGACCAAATACTTATTTTCCACCATAATTTGCAAATAAATTCATTAAAAATCCTACAATATGATTTTCTGATTTTTTTTTCTCATTTTGTCTGTCATAGTTGAAGTGTACCTATGATACAATTACAGGCCTCTCATCTTTTTAAGTGGGAGAACTTGCACAATTGGTGGCTGACTAAATACTTTTTGCCCCATTGTATCTACAGCAAAACATCATGAGTGACAGACTGATCATACTAATAGCATGTGGGGATTTTACCTGATCCGTGTATCTAGAAGCTCCTTTATCATTGAAACAATTTCATCATCATCTTCAGAGTGACCTAAGACAGGAACAGCATGTTGAAAAGTTCATAATTCCAAGAAACAAACATGCAAAAAAAAAAATCAGTTGGCGGGTAGAATGAAAACATTCTATCAACCCACGGGTTGGCTGAGCACAATTATATTGCGGTCGGAAACGTTTTAAATCAAGATACTCTCTTTTTTTTTTTACTAATCCATGAACTTGTTGTGTTGAATTGTGTTGTGAATTTCATTAGGCTATGTGCACAGTGAGGCAGACATAGCAAAGGTTACCAGCCACGCAGCGAGACAGTGGAGCAGGTAACTCTCCCCATTAGTAGCCTATTTGTGTGGTGTTGAAACATAATTTGTCCATGTACAGAGTTTATATTCCCTTCTGCCACACGACAATACGTTGTCAAGTTTATTTTCCCTGACTCCTAGCTCATGTGAAAATGGCAAACCTAACAGTAGAAATAATAAGAACGTTTATGATGATGAAATACAGGTGCTACCCAAGTCAAATCCAGTTTGGAAGGATTTTGTAGTCATTGTGGACAAGGAGGACAACACGGTAGATGGACACAGTCCACAAAAGTGCAAGCAGGCATTTGTTTACAATAATTCTGTTCAATACATTCATTCAGGCATCCATTTAGACCAAACTCAGGCCATATCAAGTATAATCCAGTGCAGCTTTTAAAAGTTTGAGTAGCCAATAGCCTACCTAATAATAATAGACGTAGGCTATTTTTGCAGCCTATAGCCTATTCAATTCTGTTTTAATTGTTTAGGTTTTAATTAAACTATTGGATTATTTAAACAATCTACACACAATACCCCATATGACAAAGCAAAAACAAGTTGCTATGAGACTCAAAATGGAGCTCAGGTGCATCCTGTTTCCATTGATCATCATTGAGATGTTTCTACAACTTGATTGGAGGAGTCCACCTGTGGTAAATGTAATTGATTGGACATGATTTGGAAAGGCACACACCTGTCTATATAAGGTCCCAGTTGACAGTGCTTGTCAGAGCAAAAACCAAGCTATGAGGTCAAAGGAATTGTCCGTAGAGCTACAAGACAGCATTATGTCGAGGAACAGATCTGGAGAAGAGTACCAAAAAATGTCTGCAGCACTGATTGTTCCCAAGAACACAGTGGCCTCCATCATTCTTAAATGGAAGAAGTTTGGAACCACCAAGACCCTTCCTAGTGCTGGCCGCCAAGCCAAATTGAGCAATCGGGAGAAGGGCCATGGTCAGGTAGGTGACCAAGAACCCGATGGTCACTCTGACAGAGTTCTAGAGTTCCCCTGGAGATGGGAGAACCTTCCAGAAGGACAACCATCTCTGTAGCACTCCACCAATCAGGCCTTTATGGTAGTGTCCAGACAGAAGCCACTCCTCAGTAAAAGGCACATGACAGCCTGCTTGGAGTTTGCCAAAAGGCATCTAAAGGACTCTCAGACCATGAGAAACAAGATTCTCTGGTCTAATGAAACCAAGACTGAACTCTTTGGCCTGAATGCAAAGTGTCACGCCTGGAGGAAACCTGGAACCATCCCTACGGTGAAGCATGGTGGTGGCAGCATGCCTCTTTTTCAGCGGCAGGGACTGGGAGACTAGTCAGGATTGAGGCAAAGTACAGAGAAATCCTTGATGAAAACCAGCTCAGGACCTCAGACTGGGGCAAAGGTTCACCTTCCAACAGGACAACGACCCTAAGCACACAGCCAAGACAACACAGGAGTGGCTTCAGGACGAGTCTCTGAATGGCCAAGCCAGAGCCCGGACTTGAACCCGATCGAACATATCTGGACAGACCCAGAAATTGCTGTGCAGCAACGCTCCCCATCCAACCTGACAGAATGAGCGGACCTGCAGAGAAGAATAGGAGAAACTCCCAAAATACAGGTATGCCAAGCTTGTAGCGTCATACCCAAGAAGACTCAATAATGTAATCGCTGCCAAAGGTGCTTCAACAAAGTACTAAGTAAAGGGTCTGAATACTTTTGTAAATGTGACATTTCCTTTTTATTTTATAAATTTGCAAACATTTCTAAAAACCTGTTTTTGCTTTGTCATTATTGGGTATTGTGTGTAGATTGATGAGGGGGAAAAACAATTAATATATTTTAGAGTAAGTCTAACGTAACAAAACGTGGAAAAAGTCAACGGGTCTGAATACTTCCCGAAGGCACTGTATTATTGTTTTTTGGTGGGTCACGGATCGGCTTTCGGAACAATTCTATGCTGGTGGCGGAGAAAAAAATCTGTCCTGATGTCAGATATTGGGTGAGACTTGGAATTGATGTGGCCGGAACGGGTGCGACTCCAAAAAGCTGACCAGTGTAGCACTCCACACTCAAACACTCATATGAAGAAGAGCTTTGTTCCTGTCATACTCACTGCTCTCATGGTGGGTAACCCCAGTGGTTATGGGGTCTCCACTGTCAAAGAACTTAGTGATAGCATCCATGGCATGGTGCTTGATGTCCGTCCACTCCACATCATCATCTGCCTGGGAAGGGCAACACAAAACATGCAAAGGCCTGGTAAATGAACATGGCTGGCCCCGATTCACCACCCCTCTCAAAATGTACCCATGCACACTTTCTTGCATGGATTTAGCAATAGTGAAAACTCCCTCCTGTCAATGCTTATACAGTACTAATCCTATGCTTTTAAATCCACAACAAGGAGTGTGCAAGTGCACACTTTGGGAGAAGGGTGGAGAATTGGGACATGTATTGAATCATAAAGTTAAACTTTTATTTGTGACATGATACATTCAGTTATTATGGTCTTATAATGGCACACCATATCCCAGAGTAAGTGGATAGGGTTGGTAAAATGAAAGGGAAGGTAGATGAGGTTTATTTATTCTGTACCTTGGTCACTGTGATGAAGTCAGGACCATAGAACACACTTTTCACTCCTTCGATTCCAAACAGGTCCCTGTGCAACCAAGGAGCGGCAACCAAGAATGGTCCATGTCAAACATTTCATGATGTTAGTATGTACAGTAATATGTATGATCTATAATCCACATGGTGCTCAGAACAGAACAAAGTGGAGATGCTCATTGCACTTTTATTTATTCTGACTTGAGGCACGCAAAGAACTAACTTAGGCTAATCAGTACAGTAAACCAATACAACTAAGAAATAAATACAGAAATGGGGTTAATTTCTCAAATTTCATTTTATTCCCTCTCCCTTGTAAATTCAATTTATTTCCATTCAAATTCCCGGTCAGTCTTTGAATTCAGAGATAATTCCAATGTTAGGTAAATTAGATTTATTTTATTCACAATTCAATACGCAACAATTCCTCAAATTCCTAATCAAATCAAATTCCCTTGTGCTTTCAGTCTGACCATGTCACTGTTCAGACAGCCTAGTTATACTGGAAATGATTTAAGTCAAAATGATTTAAAACAAATTCTGGAGAATTTAGATTTCTTATACAAAATGCATTAATTACATTAACCTGTTGCGTGTAGGGGGCAGTATTTTGATGTTTGGATGAAAAACGTACCCAAATTAAACTGCCTATTTCTCAGGCCCGAAGCTAGAATATGCATATAATTGTCTGTGTGTATAACAGAACTGATATTGCAGGCGAAAACCTGGAGGAAAATCCAACTAGGAAGTGCCTCTTGTTTTGAAAGCTCCCCGTTCCATTGCATGCCTTCCTTCCATTTAAAAAGGGATATCAACCAGATTCCTTTTCCTATGGATTCCACATGGTCATCTGAACAGTCTTTAGACATAGTTTCAGGCTTTTATTCTGAAAAATTAGTGAGAAAGATCCCACCGCGTCAGTGGATGGCTGGGTGCCGGCAGCGTTTTGCATGCGCCAACAGAGTGGAGCAGACATTTTCTCTCACTCCTATTGAAAAAGCTAAGGTCCGGTTGAAATATTATCGATTATATATTGTAAAAACAACCTGAGGATTGATTATAAAAAACGTTTGACATGTTTCTACGAACTTCACGGATACTATTTGGAATTTGTCTGCCCCGTCGTGACCGCTCGAGCCTGTGGATTTCTAAACATACCTCCATTTGGTTGGCGCATTATTTTTTATATAAAAATAATCTTTATGGAACAAAAGGAACATTTATTGTGTAACTGGGAGTCTCGTGAGTGCAAACATCCGAAGATCAAAGGTAAGCAATTCATTTGATTGCTTTTCAGACTTTTGTGACCAATCTACTTTGCTGCTAGCTGTTTGTAATGTTTTGTCTGCTGAGAGAGATGTCCTTACATAAACGCTCGGTATGCTTTCGCCGAAAAGCTTTTTTGAAATCTGATACGCCAGGTGGATTAACAACAAGCTAAGCTGTGTTTTGCTATATTTGCTATATTGTGATTTCATGAAAATTAAATATTTTTAGTAATTTAATTTGTATTTGGCACTGTGCAATTCAGCGGATGTTGACGAAAATGATCCCGCTAAAGGGATGGGTGCATCAAGAAGTTTTTAACTGGGAAATGTAAAATTGAATTTCAATTCCATATATAGATACACACACACACACACACACACACTACCATTCAAAGGTTTGGGGTAACTTAAAAATATCCTTGTTTTAGAAAGAAAAGCTAATTTTTTGTCCATTAAAATAACATCAAATTGATCAGAACTACACAGTGTAGACATTGTTAATGTTGTAAATGACTATTGTAGCTGGAAACAGCTGATTTTTAACATAGGCGTACAAAGGCTCATTATCAGCAACCCTCACTCCTGTGTTCCAATGGTACATTGTGTTAGCTAATCCAAGTTAATTATTTTAGAAGGCTAATTGATCATTAGAAAACCCTTTACAAATATGTTAGCACAGCTGAAAACTGTTGTGCTGATTTAAAGATGCAATAAAACTGGGCTTCTTTAGACTAGTTGAGTATCTGGAACATCAGCATTTGTGGGTTCGATTACAGGCTCAAAATGGCCAGAAACAAAGAACTTTCTTCTGAAACTCGTCAGTCTATTCTTGTTCTGAGAAATGAAGGCTATTCCATGCGAGAATTTGCCAAGAAACTGAATATCTCGTACAACGCTGTGTACTAGTCCCTTCACAGAACAGCGCAAATTGGCTCTAACCAGAATAGAAAGAGAAGTGGGAGGCCCCGGTGCAAAACTGAGCAAGAGGACAAGTACATTGGAGTGTCTAGTTTAAGCATCCTGGAGTCGCCTCTTCACTGTTGACGTTGACTGATGTTTTGCTGGTACTATTTAATGAAGCTGCCAGTTGAGGACTTGTGAGACGTCTGTTTCTCAAACTAGACACTAATTTACTTGTCCTCTTGCTCAATTTATAAGCGTCACTGGTTCTCACATGCTCTGAAAAGTTTATTCACACTGTCTGGTTTCGTCATGTTTACAGGTCATTGCTCAAAAAAATACAATTCCTGTTATCCAACAGTACTAACCTGGCTAAGGAGGAGCACTCTGCAGAGCTTGGAGAGGGGAAATCCAGGGTCCCCACCCCCAACACAGGTTTACCAGGGATGAACTTCAAGCTCCGTGGGTTTGGTGTGTCCTGTGTCTGAATGGACAAGTGTCGCACTGAAACATAATGGTATGGTCATCCTTCAAGCATATTGTTCCACTAGTAAGCTTATAGGACTACTCTGAATATATTACAGGAAAAACCTGACAATTGTATTCTTTGAATGTGGTTGTTAAATGGTTCTTGTGTAGAAAAAATAAAGGCCAGTTTCTCACCTACGAACTGTGCAGGTCCAGTCAGAGGCAGAAGTTGAACTTTTCTGTAGTTCGGGCCAATGCATTGTGTGTGGAACTGGTTTCTCGTCTTGATTGGAAACCTATAACAGACAGTACATGTCAGGTCATGTAGTTAGATGGTTGGAGATAAACCCACTCAGTTGAATTAATCTCAGGTTTGTCCTTACAAACCTGTCACTTCGGGATGGCCTTGAAGTGTCATGAATTTGCGACCTTGTCAACAAGCAAAGAAAAAACGATAACGTATCTAACGTTGGCTAACTAGCTACCTATGGTTGTCTAATGTCACTGATTAGGCTTGACTATGCCGCAATGACCCGACTGCAAAACTGGTAACTGAGAAAGGTTTTAGCTAGCTAACGTTAGATAGGTTCTCAGAAAGTTAGCTAGCTACTTCAAACTTTAAGCAATCGAGTTGATAAACAGGTTTAGCAAGCTAACGGAACAATAGCCAGGCAAACATAGTTGTTAAATGCGTTACTTCATATACTTTAATATGTATACAATTTGGGAAATATCGGCTGCGCAACATGATGGCGATTAAGTTTGACAACGATGTCGCAGTTAGCTTGGCTAACTAGCTAGGTCAAGCATAGATTCCTAACGGAAATTGGCAGCCAATTGTGCTGAATTCACAGCAATACCTTCATTACGTTAACATACACAAGTAGGAATGTTATATTAGTAGAAGCTCAAACCTAAAATGTGATGTATTTCGTGACTGAATCAACCGTTGAAGACTCCATCTTATGCGGGCAGCCATTTCATTTGTTTTTAAAGTGAGGACCCAAGACACAGCTGGCTTCACATATCCTGTTTGAAATAGATTCCAATTGCTCCACAATTACCTTTTTAATCGTTAGTTTGAAAAGTAAATGTTCTTATTCATTACAATAAACAAACATAAATTCTAACTATATAGCGCACAATTAGCCCAGCGTCGTCCAGGTTATGGGTAGGCCGGCATTGTAAATAAGAATTTGTTCTTAACTGACTTGCCTAGTTTAATAAAGGTTAAATAAAAAATCTAAATGGCCAGCCACTACTGAGAATAAATCAATGATCTGCTGTATGCAATGATAAAAGGGGGATTTTGTTGCTGCCACTAGAGCAAAACATATCATTATTTTGTAAGTATTTCATGTAAATGATCATTGAAGTTGCAATATGTGTGATAGTTGGGTAAATAGTAAATTGGGTAAATAGTATTTTGTGCTGTATTTTGGATCATTCAAATTTGCCACTACAGTTCTGGGAATTTCCACCAAGATGTTAAACACACACAGGGATGACAAGACATATGCATTCAAGGCATGACTTACACATCCATGTCCTGCAAAGCTGCAGTTCTCTCTCTTTCTCTCTCAATTCAAAGGGCATATGTTTACATTGTCAAAGCAAATGAAATAGATAATAAACAAAAGTTAAATAAACAGTAAACATTACACTCACAAAAGCTCCAAATGAATAGAGGCATTTCACCTGTCATATTATGTCTATAAACTGTGTTTTAATGATGTGCAGATAGTTAAAAAGGGAAAATAAATAAACATAAATATGGGCTGTACTGATAATGGTGTTTGTTCTTCACTGGTTGCCCTTTTCTTGTGGCAACATGTCACAAATCTTGCTGCTGTGATGGCACAATGTGGTATTTCACCCAGTAGATATGGGAGTTTATCAAAAATTGATTTGTTTTTTCAAATTCTTTGTGTGTCTGTGTGATCTGAGGGAAATGTGTCTCAAGTATGGTCATACATAGGAAGTGCAGCTCAGTTTCCACCTCCTTTTGTGGGCAGTGTGCACATAGCCTGTCTTCTCTTGAGAGCCATGTCTGCCTACGCCAGCCTCTCTCAGTAGCAAGGCTATGCTCACTAAGTCTGTACATTGTCAAAGCTTTCCTTAAGTTTGGGTCAGTCACAGTGGTCAGGTATTCTGCCACCATGTACTCTCTGTTTAGGGCCAAGTAGCATTCTAGTTTGCTCTGTTTTTTGTTAATTCTTTCCAATGTGTCAAGTAATATTTTATATATATATATATATATATATATATATATATATATATATATATATATATCTCATGATTTGATTGGGGCACTGTGGGATCTGTTTGTGTTCGTGAACGGAGCACCAGGTCCGCTTCTCCAGGTTCATCTCTCTTTGATATGGAAGGTTTGGGAATCATTTCCTTTTAGGTGGTTGTAGAATTTAACAGCTCTTTTCTGGATTTTGATCATTAGCGGTTATCGGCCTAATTCTGCTCTGCATGCATTATTTGGTGTTTTACGTTGTACACAGGGATATTATTGCAGAATTCTGCATGCAGAGTCTCAATTTGGTGTTTGTCCCATTTTGTGACTTCTTGGTTGGTAAGCAGACCCCAGACCTCACAACCATAAAGGACAATGGGTTCTGAAAGTTCAAGTTTAAATTTAAGTTTAATCTAAGCAATGTACAGGAGAGCTCTGAACGGCCACTGGGGGAACATGAGTTTAACAGCTATGCAGCCTGTGCAGGGTGTGCTATGTAACTTAAAACAAACAGTAGGATGGCGTCAAGCGGGCCCTCCCTGTGTTTCCTCACATCTGCCCTCTGACAGGACAAGGTGGTGCCATTTGTGTGGATGACTGACTCTGCTGAAGGAGGAATCTCACAGTGCCAGACTGAGACCGACAGTGTCTGGACCCGGAGCGTCCCCACTGTACTTCTACTGCTGCTGGTCTCTCTCACCGAACTACCAAGACATGGTCCTCTGGAGTCTACTCCCCATCTCCCTCTCCTTAGTGTCTCTCATTGGAACCTGGGTGACGTAAGTTAAACAAGAATATATCTATATTTTCTTTCTAATCTTTTATAAGACCTTAAATAACATGTACTTGAGCTACTTCACTTAGATTTGTCGCATGTAAATACTGTGCAAAAAAAAAAGTAAAGTGCATTGTATATGCCAGTATTTTGTTTTTCCATTAATCTCATAATTCACATGGTCTCATGATTACTATAGCTAGGTTGACATCCAATTGGTGACAGATTTTCATGCGAATATTCAAAAATTTGCATATAAACAATTGCGCATTTTGCCACTAGATACAGTTGAAGTCGGAAGTTTATATACACCTTAGCCAAATACATTTAAACTCAGTTTTTCACAATTCATGACATTTTATCCTAGTAAATATTCCCTGTCTTAGGTCAGTTAGGATCACCACTTTATTTTAAGGATGTGAAATGTCAGAATAATAGTAAAGAATGATTGATTTAAGCTTTTATTTCATTCATCACATTCCCAGTGGTTCAGAAGTTTACATACACTCAATTAGTATTTGGTAGCATTGCCTTTAAATTGTTTAATTTGGGTCAAACGTTTCAGGTAGCCTTCCACAAGCTTCCCACAATTTTGGTGAATTTTGTCCCATTCCTCCTGACAGAGCTGGTGTAACTGAGTCAGGTTTGTAGGGCTCCTTGCTCGCACACACTTTTTCAGTTCTTCCCACACATTTTTTATAGGAATGAGGTCAGGGCTTTGATGGCCACTCCAATACCTTAACTTTGTTGTCCTTAAGACATTTTGCCACAACTTTGGAAGTATGCTTGGGGTCATTGTCCATTTGGAAGAGCCGTTTGCGACCAAGCTTTAACTTCCTGACTGATGTCTTAAGATGTTGCTTCAATATATCCACATAATTATCCGCCCTCGTGATGCCATCTATTTTGTGAAGTGCCCCAGCACCACCTGCAGCAAAGCACCCCCACAACATGATGCTGCCACCCCTGTGCTTCACGGTTGGGATGGTGTTCTTCGGCTTGCAAGCCTCCCCCTTTTTCCTCCAAACATAACCATGGTCATTATGGCCAAACAGTTCTATTTTTGTTCCATCAGACCAGAGGACATTTCTCCAAAAAGTACCATTTTTGTCCACATCGGCAGTTGCAAACCGTAGTCTGGCTTTTTTTATGGCGGTTTTGGAGCAGTGGCTTCTTCCTTGCTGAGCGGCCTTTCAGGTTATGTCGATATAGGACTTGTTTTAATGTGGATACAGATACTTTTGTACCTGTTTCCTCCAGCATCTTCACAAGGTAATTTGCTGTTGTTTTGGGATTGATTTGCACTTTTCGCACCAATGTACGTTCATCTCTTGTAGACAGAACACGTCTCCTTCCTGAGCGGTATGATGGCTGCGTGGTCCCATGGTGTTTATACTTGCATACTATTGTTTGTACAGATGAACTTGGTACCTTCAGGCATTTGGAAATTGCTCCCAAAGATGAACCAGACTTCTGGAGGTCTACAGTTTTTTTCCTGAGGTCTTGGATGATTTCTTTTGATTTTCCAATGATATCAAGCAAAGAGGCACTGAGTTTGCAGGTTGGCCTTGAAATACATCCACAGATTACACCTCCAATTGACTCAAATAATGTCAATTAGCCTATCAGAAGCTTCTAAAGCCATGACATCATTTTCTGGAATTTTCCAAGCTGTTTAAAGGCACAGTCAACAAAGTGTATGTAAACGTCTGACCCACTGGAATTGTGATACAGTGAAATAATCTGTCTGTAAACAATTGGTGAAAAAATGACTTGTGTCATGCACAAAGTAGATGTCCTACCCGACTTGCCAAAACGATAGTTTTTTAACAAGAAAATTGTGAGTGGTTGAGAAACGGGTTTTAATGACTCCAACCTATGTGTATGTAAACTTCTGACTTCAACTGTATGTTTCCATCAAATTGACTTGTTGCAGATAAAAATCTGTGTGATGTGGTGCACATAAAAACAACTTTTGCGAGTCAATTCCCATGTAGGGCCTACCGAATAAAAAATATGAGTTAAATGTGTTTCCATCGCATTTTACACTCTACTGATGGTATTCTCACAAAAAGTGTTGCGTCATATAGCGAGTGTGCCTACTCCGGTATTGGCACCTGTTCTCTAACCAACAGCAAACGTATAGCCTACATTATGAGATTATTATGGATTGAAGAGCAAGATTATTTTTATTTGTCAAACGGCAGCCAAGCCTCGATGATCATGTCACCAAAATGATACCCCTCGCTATTTATTGGAAAGGATCATCAAGCTCATTACTTTGCACTTTCACCACCCTGTGAAGTTAGTTCATTTCTTTAATCTGCGTGCTTTCCTGAGGAGTCTGTGATTTACTTCGATATGATGGTTACTATAACAATATTTGTGTTCTGTTTCCATCAGGCCTGTCATGTTTTATTCCAACATGTACTTTCTTCGCATATATTTACACTGACTCTACACACACACACACTCACATACAAGCTGCTGCTACTCTATTTTATATCATGTTGCCTAGTCACCTTACCCCTATACATATCTACCTCCATCAGTCCAGTATCACTGCGCATTGTAAATATGGTATTGGAACTGACCCTGTATCATATGCTAGCGTGCTTACTCGGTGTTCTTCATATTTCTGCTTATTTCTCGTGGGTTTTTTTGTATGACATTGTTATTGATTATTGCATTGTTGGGTTTTGATTTCGCAAGAAAGGCATTTCACTGCACTTGTGCATGTGACATTAAAACTTGAAGGTTGGATGAAAACCTAGTTAGTGTGGGAAAACTGTTTAAAAAAAAAAAAAAATCTTATAAAATCACCTTCTTGGTGATACTGCCACCTTCTAAGCACACAGATACTATCATGACACAAGGCGAGACCCAGATGCAGACAATCCTATTGGATTATTAAATATTGTAAGGCAAGAGAATGGTCGTGGACAAACAAAAGGTCAAAACTAGTTCAGAGTTCAAAAGGTACCGAAGATCAGTCAGGTGGGAAAGTAGTCCAAAACCAGGAAGACTAGCAAAAGGAGAACGGGAAAACACACTGGTTGACTTGACAAACATACAAGACGAACTGGCACAGAGCAACAGGAAACACAGGGATAAATACACTGGGGAAAATAAGCGAAACCTGGAGGGGGTGGAGACAATCACAAGGACAGGTGAAACAGATTAGGGTGTCACAGATGCGTGATTATTAAAACCAGGAAGTGATTGTTGTTCTAGTGATTCCAATATAAATGTCATAACCTCATTAAGATTTGTTGAAAGTGTCGTGAAAATACCCTTAGACCACCTGCATGTGACAAACAGAACTTTCCAGAAAGAACATTTAGGATACCTGTAGAGTCAGAGCCACCACCTTAGAGCCCACCTCACAACGTGCAAAACATAAACCAATTGTTTCACTTCCTACATTGTGAGACATGATTTAACCTTCATTATAAACTGGGTGGTTCATTCGAGGCTTGAATGCTGATTAGCTGACACCCATGGTATATCATACCATATACCACATGTATGACAAAGCATTTATTTTTACTGCTCTAATTATGTTGGTAACCAATTTATTATAGCAATAAGGCACCTCGGGGGTTCGTGGTATATGGCCAATATACCACGGCTAAGGGCTGTTCTAGGCACTCCGTGTTGGGTTGTGCTTAAGAGCAGCCCTTAGCCGTGGTATATTGGTCATATACCACACCTCCTCAGGCCTTATTGCTTAAATGTCACTGCACAGTTCTGTATATTGTTACTAGATGTGCAGCATATAGGAAAAGGTTCTATTCGTTCATATAGAGACATTTGATTCAACCTTTTGTTTGTTCTCAGAGGGCACAGTACAGCCTGGTACTTTCTTATTGACACTGGTTGACTGCCTGTAAAGGCATTCACATATATGGATATGAGTAGCTTTGTAACAGGGCTGCTAATAATATTCTAACCACGTACATCTGTGTACTTTTTTTAGTCACCTACATCAGTTCCTGGTTACTTATTGATCCTCAGGGTATTCAGTGTTCATTAATGGGAGCGTATATTATATCATATTATACATTGAAAAACCATACATGCTAAGAGAATTAGGCACTTTAATCATATCAAATTGTTGTTTCAGGTATGGCCTGGCGTACAGCTATGACCATGTGTGTTCCCTCAACAACTGGTGCGTTGTGTTCTTTTTGTGAGATTTCCGACAGACCATTGTGATTGGTTCTTTCAGCCAATTCCATATCAATGAAATACATTGTTTTAATGTAACACAAGCATACAGATGTAGGATCTTAATTTGATCACCTTGTTGCAGCAGAACTTTCCTGCAGTGCAGGGAATGATTAACATGTAGTGTATTTGAGGTATAAATAGGCTTCGAAGTTTGTCATTTCCAATTTTACATTTCCGACTTGATTTTCTCTTACGTAAAATATATCAATGCCTACATAAATGCCCATTAATTATAATCCACATAATATTTCACATTTACTGTTGCTGCAGGATTATTTTCCTGCTGTAGCAAACTGGCTCAAATTAAGATCCTATACATCCGTATTTCTAAAGCAGCGTTGTTCAACCCTGGTCCTGGAGATCCACAGGGTATGCAGTCTATTTGTTTTAGCCTAGCACCAACACACCTGATTAAAACTAATCATCAACTTAATTAGTTGAATCAGGTGTGTTGCTGCTATTGGGCTGTAACAAAAGCCTGCATGCCACACCCTGTCCCCTCCAGGACCAGGGTTGAAGACCACCATAGATAAAGAGAAGGTCTGTAAACATGATTCTTTTCTGTTTTCAGGGCCCCTGGGAACCACTGCAGAGACAATACATCAATAGCTTGTTGTCAAGTCCCAACCATAAGGTAACCATAGACTACTATATCAAGGTTAGGGTCAACTAACACTTTCATCTCATTCAGTTCAGAAAATGAAATTAAAATTGGACCTCCATTTTGAAGTTTGTGAATTTACCGAGTTCACATGGAATTTTAAATTGAATTATAATTTGTTCAATTCAACTCTGTTCAATTCACGTTAGAACACGTAGTCAGCTTTTAAGAGACATTCCTAGAATGTTCTCTGTCATCTTAAGATTATTGTCACTGGGTAATTTCAGTATGATGTGAAATAATGGTGTCTTACACATGCTTTGGCCTTGTGTTCTGCAGCTCGAGTGGAACAAGCTTACCAGAAAGCTCATTGTTCACAGCCACCTTTAATGCTGGTTCAATTCTGTGTAAGTTTGTAGTTGTACAGTTTGCTCACCCTACAGTATACATCCACAGGTCATACTGGATCTCAATGCACTCTGCAGATGTCTATACTGATACAAAGATTATAGTATTAGAGTATGTGCTCATAATGTACTTAATGTTATTTACTTCAAGGTCACCCTTAAAACGGTTTGGTATGTCAGATTTCTTATCGAACGTGTTTGTCCTGCTGAGGAAACATCTACCAAAACCAAAGTTTTAACAAGTTGATTGTAATTAAATGACACAACATTAACAATCATACAGTCACATTGTTTTAGATCAGATGTGTTATTGCACCTAATGTATATACATGTAATAATCATCTTATGAACATTTGATCAATTACCCTATGTTATAGATGCATTATAATAACCAATGACACTATGTTATAGATGCATTATAATAACCAATGACCCTATGTTATAGATGCATTATAATAACCAATGACCCTATGTTATAGATGCATTATAATAACCAATGACACTATGTTATAGATGCATTATAATAACCAATGACCCTATGTTATAGATGCATTATAATAACCAATGACACTATGTTATAGATGCATTATAATAACCAATGACCCTATGTTATAGATGCATTATAATAACCAATGACACTATGTTATAGATGCATTATAATAACCAATGACCCTATGTTATAGATGCATTATAATAACCAATGACCCTATGTTATAGATGCATTATAATAACCAATGACACTATGTTATAGATGCATTATAATAACCAATGACCCTATGTTATAGGTGCATTATAATAACCATTTTTTTAGTCATGGTGTTCTGTATCTTCCACCATGCTCACATCTTGGAGAGGAACAGTGTCCACTCCATGCTCAGTAGAATCGCTCTGGTGTTTGGTGGAGTGGCGGCTGTCGGGGCCTTTGTGGCTGGGAACTGCAACGTAAGTACTTTCTGCACATATAGTGTAGTTTCATCCTTACTCAGGGTGTCATGCAATTCACTATAAGTATGTGTTTAAAGAAAAAACAAGGGTGTATAGTACACGATACTGCAAAAATGAATTCTGCTTGTAGACAGCGACATCGAGCAAGTAAAGTCTCTGACACAGAGGCCCCTCAGGATGTTTGTTGTCATTGTCGACAGGGCGAGAGTGGGTGAAGTGTAAGGACAAACGTAGTAGTCTGGCACGCAAGGTTAGACCGAACTTCACATGTATTAAAAAATATTTTAAATCCAGGAGTTAATATCTAGGTTAGAGAAAGACACAAAGGTCTATCAAGTTTAAAGTGTACTTCGAACTGACACTCTATTGACACTGACAAAGCACATTAAAAATATCTCCTGAGTTGCGGTTCAATTAAATCTTGAATTGTGAACAAAGAGAGGAGTGGCAGTAAAAGCAAACAAACACCCATGACACAATTGGTTGGTTTGTTAGTGTGTGCAGACATACCTACGGATGGCCGAACATCAGTGGAAAGTACAACAGAAAATAGACATGTCAATGTGTACCTTTTTGACATTATTTCATAGACGTAGACAGATAATTCACGTTTGAATTATTTCAAGTTTGTCAGATGTATTCTTCAGAAGATCATGCACAGTCTTTTGTCTCTTCTTTAGCAAAGGTACTGGTAACAGCCCAGCTCGCACATTTGGTTCCTTGGAATTGGTGGGAACGTATGTTTTTGGTTTCACATTGGTTGTGTGAATGAAGCTATATGTATGTTTCTATACGTTTCTTGACCTGTAAAATTTAACGTTTTTTAAAAGTATTCTGAGAACATTTATTTTTAGGTTGCAGGGAGGTTCTGAGAACGTTTTACTCTGGTTCCTTGAAAGTTTTCCTAGGTTTTGTTAATGCTCTGAGAACTGAAATTATTGGTGATTTGGATTTTTTTTTTAAATAACTTCCTTAAAACATTCAGTGAATGTTGTAATAAGACTTTTAATAACACTGCCAGCTTATTTGGGGGTTAACTTGGTTGAACTCCAAGCACAGAGAGGACACATGGAAATGAATTTCCCCTGGAATTAATCATGCAAACACATCTGTTTTTGTATAATGTATATTATAATGTATATTTTTTTGTCAAGTTCCTTCAATGTGTTGAATGTTCCAAAGCCAAGCAACCATCCTGCACCATTCTCAGAAAGTTGTGGGAAGGTTGTATGCAAAATAATCATAGGACAACCACACTCTCACCAAGCTCTAAGAAACATATGGTTCTCAGAACGTTATGTGCTAGCTGGAAGGTATTTTCTCTGGCTCAGATTTACAGTGAACTGTACTCTTTTCCTTTAACAGACGTTCCCAGAAAGTTTGCCGTCATTCAAACATGTCCGACTCGGGCACATAATTCCAGTGAACTGTACTCTTCCCCTTTAGCAGAAGTTCCTAGAATGTTCTGTCACCCAAACATATCAATCATTGTAGAATTTGAGTATTGTGTGTGTGACAAGTGCTTTGGCTTTGTGTTTTGCAGCTCGACTGGAACAAGTTAATTAGACTAGCTAAACGTTAACTTGTCTCAAGCCTCTCCTCCAGCCAGGGTAACTGATTACCTGATTTATGTGTCACCTGTCTGTCCTCTCTCCTCCAGCCCGAGTACCTGAAGCTGGCCCATTACCTGGGGGCTGCGGTGAGCTTCCTGTGTATCTGTTTCTATAGTCTGCTCCTCACGGTGCTCACAAGGAAGTGTGTTCTGACCCAGATGGAGTGGTTCCTCTACCCTGCACGGGTCACCTCTACTGTGGTCCAGATCATTGTCACCATTGGCTGTATCCTTTCACCTGCACTTATACTACAACCAAAGTCCTGAACCCAGACTCTTATAACCAGCAATGTTGTGGTAAAAGCAAAAAGGTTGTTAAACACTGAAGTAAAGTAACTCTCTCTATACTTTGGATACATTTTTCTGGAAAAAGTAGGTAAAAAAAGGTTTGTGTTTACCCTTCACCACATAACTGCTTATAACTCCTGAACCTGTCAAATTGCTGGGTGTGCATACACTCAGGAAAATAATATGGACAACACAACGCAAGAATAGGAGTGTCCACTTCCATACAACTTCAACTTTGCAAACAGTCACAGGCCCTGAAAGGCCCAGTTCTAAGTAGTAGGGGATAACAACAAGATACTGGCAAGAACCTTGACAATGAGGATGCCTGTGTGTTTATCTGTTTACTGATGTGTAATGTTTTAATTACTTCCACGTCTTTTGCCTTGTAGAGATTTTATTTCCTTGGAACATATGTGTAGGTTCCTATAAGCATAAACTCGATGAGGGTATGCCACAACCTGTCACCCAACAACTACTGTTCCCCCCTCCTTGACCTCTGACCCCTCTAGACACCATCTTGTTTGTACAGGAGGAATACCTGTACAAGCACTCAGCTGCCGTGTTTGAGTGGATAATGAGTGTCAACCTGGAGCTGTTTGAGCTCAGCTTTGCTGTGGAGTTCTGTTTTTTCTCCTCCTCCATGTTGTCCACGCTGCTGGTGAAAAGAGATGAGGAGAAGCCTATCCTTTTAGCCTGAGGAGAGAAGATGCTGGGCTGGCTACTGTAAGAGACACTGGGGTCTAGTTCATTAGGCATGAAATGGAAGAAACCAGTCCGAAACAGAGAGAGATTAGCTGGACTTGATTGTCATTTTAAAACATTTTGTTACGGTGTGCCTTAATGACACGACCCAGTAGTTTGCTAACTTTTCTTTGTTGTGACAGATCTAAAGCTTGTGGAATTGGACCAACCAAGTAAAGGGAACAATTGTTTGTAACCAGGACCCAGTCTGGCTGCGATCAAAAACGACTCTGAATTGGCCACGACCCACCGTTTGGGAAACACTGACGTAGGGGCATCATGAGGATAATATATCTGACCTTTGACTTTGCTCCCGGACCAACTCTCATTTTTGAGGATTATTTATTTATTCTATTTTTTCAATCAGGGCTGACAGTTCTTATGCAGCCCCTACAGAAAAACACAAAGAGGAGTTCTTACTGTCACACCAAATCAATGTACTTCGTATTGGGGAGTATTTCTGGATGCTTTCAAAAGGGAAAACTTGATCCTACAATCTTCATAGCCACTGATGAACCAATACCAGAATACCTCAGCATTTGAGTAGTAGTCACTGTAAGCACTAAAGTCACTATTTCTGTTCCTAGGTCCTGAATTGATCAAAGTGACATTTATCATTTGATGGGCCATGGAGAATGTTCAATGATGTTTGTTAGCTACTTTTTCAATATGTTGTCTATATGTGTAAAACATGACATCTTGGTGGCATTACTGTGCTATTGAAGTATACCAGTTAACAACAACATAATTACTTGTTGTATAAAAATGTAATTGTCTGCCAAGTAAAGTATTGAAGGGTAATGTTGCGACAGATTCTAAGTCCAATAATCTCTTCTGACAGCCTTAACATTAAACAGATGATCAAGTAGCTGATTTGTTTCTGGGTGGCGAGAAGAAAAGCCAGTGATGATTGTAAACCTGCGATACAACAGGTGGTGCAGTGTGAAGGAGGCAGGTGTGGCGGTTGATTAATGAACAGCCATCTTTGTATTTGTGATAGATCATTCTGAAAAGCTTTCTGGTGGCAGAACAGTTGGTTGTACTACTGCATTCCTGTCAGATGAGAGAAGAACCAATAAGCAATCATTTATCCAGAAACAATGTAACTGAACATTTTATGAAAAGAACACATTTCTTAGCAAGGTGTCATACTTTGTTCCCTTCTTCTTACTTATGTGTTCAGTCTCCTTTTCTACAGTGTTCCTAGTCAGGGCTTTTGTGCAATGATGATTGACTTTTACAACATATCATGGACTACATGGTTACATTTTAACAACGTGGTACAGCTTTATTTTTTTAAGATAAAGAAAAAGTGACAAACTGACTATCACCAAGATTAAAAATAGACAAAAGCAATCCCCATTGGGCACACACTGGTTGAACCAATGTGGAATTGATGTCTGTGCTCAGTGGGTTAATTCAGTATGAAAATAAGGCTAGAAATATCCCAAGAAATGTAATTTGCCAAGCATAATTAAATAATAAAACGTGTGTAAGATCAAATTTGTATTTGCGATTCCTCTGCGGTACTGTCCCTTGACATTATGCACCTTATGACAAGATCTGGTCGTCACAAGTCACTGCATCTCAGTGCAAGAGGTGTCACTATAGTACCTGGTTCGAATCCAGGCTGTATCACATCCGGCCATGATTGGAGTCCCATAGGGCGGCGCACAATTGGCCCAGCGTCGTCTGGGTTTGACCGGAGTAGGCTGCCATTGTAAATAAGTTTTTGTTCTAAACTGACTTGCCTAGTTAAATAAAAAAATAAAAATCCTTTCAAGGGATATTTTGGGATTTTGCCAATGAGGCACTTTCTCTACTTCCCCAGAGTCAGATGAACTCATGAATACCATTTTATGTCTCTATCCAGTATGAAGGAAGTCAGAAGTAGTTTTGCGAGCCAATGCTAACTAGCGTTAGAGCAATGGCTGGAAGTCTATGGGTATCATAGACATCCAGCATTAGCACAACTACCTCTACCTTCATACTGGACACAGAGACATAAAAATGGTATTCACGAGTTCATCTGACTCTGGGGAAGTAGATCTCGGGCATCATTGCCAAATACCAAAGTATCCCTTCCAGCTGACATATCACAACCTGGTCTCAGAGCATTTCGTATTATTCTGTACGAGATACTTAATTTGTTACATTTCGCATGGTATGTATTACCATGTGAATGTCCATCACACAATTTGTATAATATGTTATGAATTACAATAGCAAAAAGGGTTAGGGTTAGCTAACAAGCTAAGTAGTTGAAAAGTTCCTCAAATACTTAAGTTGTCCGTGAGGAGATCCCAACTCGATACTATTATCTTTGACTCCAAAACGAACAAAACAAAAGCAAAAAAAACTATAAATTATATTCAGTTTTAGTTTAATTGGGTTTTCAAGCTTATGAATCTGGTGGGAGATTGACTTCATCATTTTAAAGGAAGACTCAACAAGATCAGTACCGCAGATAATGGGCGTGTTTGAGTGCTAAGGCTCAAGCAACCAACTGTAGGCGAAAGTCAAAGAGTGAAGTCGGGGGAGGTGCATATGCGACAGCCAAAAGTCAGACACCAAAGTGGTTTTCCAACAGCAAGGCTCAGATCAACATGACAGTGTTGCCATTGTTTATAAAAAGGTTTTCTTGATAATATACTGTTCATGTATCTAACCCCCATATCACCTTCTCACAAACTGAAATCATAATATATTTATATTATCTGTGTACACATTGTACATCAATCAGTGAGAGAGAGCCTCAAATATCACATTTATTTGTATATATCCACTTTAAACATGCATATATCCACTGTAAACAAAAACACCCTAATGATTGCAGTCAAGATGTAGGTGTAAAGGACGTAATGCTGCTTGCTTAGAGAGTAACACTTCCTACTGAGTCGGCTCACGCCATGGCTAAAACCCAGGACCTCTGCCTTGCAAGCACAAGTGACCGCCCTCCGGAAATGTCTTACCAGTTGTCGCCATGTGAAAAGCTAGTTATTGGCTGGTGTAAGTGGGGACACTTCAGGCATAGGAGTATTTTTAACACATCCCTATGTGATACATACAGATGAAGTCGGAATTTTACATACACTTAGGTTGGAGTCATTAAAACTCGTTTTTCAACCATTCCACAAATTTCTTGTTAACAAACTATAGTTTTGGCAAGCTGGTTAGGACATCTCCTTTGTGCATGACACAAGTAATATTTCCAACAATTGTTTACAGACAGATTATTTCACTGTATCACATTTCCAGTGGGTCAGAAGTTTACATACACTTTGTTGACTGTGCCTTTAAACAGCTTGGAAAATTCTAGAAAATGATGTCATGGCTTTAAAAGCTTCTGATAGGCTAATTGCCATCATCTGAGTCAAGTGGAGGTGTACCTGTGGATGAATTTCAAGGCCTACCTTCAAACTCACTGCCTCTTTGCTTGACATCATGGGAAAATCAAAAGAAATCAGCCAAGACCTCAGGAAATAAAATGTAGACCTCCACAAGTCTGGTTCATGCTTGGGAGCAATTTCCAAACGCCTGAAAGTGCCACGTTCATCTGTACAAACAATTGTAAGCAAGTATAAACACCATGGGACCACGCAGCCGTCATACCGCTCAGGAAGGAGACGTGTTCTGTCTACAAGAGATGAACGTACATTGGTGCGAAAAGTGCAAATCAATCCCAAAACAACATCAAATGACCTTGTGAAGATGCTGGAGGAAACAGGTACAAAAGTATCTATATCCACATTAAAACAAGTCCTATATCGACATAACCTGAAAGGCCACTCAGCAAGGAAGAACCCACTGCTCCAAAACCGTATAAAAAAGCCAGACTACGGTTTGCAACTGCACATGGGGACAAAGATCGTACTTTTTGGAGAAATGTCCTCTGGTCTGATGAAACAAAAATAGAACTGTTTGGCCATAATGACCATCGTTATGTTTGGAGGAAAAAGGGGGAAGCTTGCAAGCCGAAGAACACCATTCCAACTGTGAAGCACGGGGGTGGCAGCATCATGTTGTGGGGGTGCTTTGCTGCAGGAGGAACTGGTGCACTTCACAAAATAGATGGCATCATGTGGCAGGAAAATTATGTGGATATATTGAAGCAACATCTCAAGACATCAGTCAGGACGTTAAAGCTTGGTCGCAAAATGGGTCTTCCAAATGGACAATGACCACAAGCATACTTCCAAAGTTGTGGCAAAATGGCTTAAGGACAACAAAGTCAAGATATTGGAGTGGCCATCACAAAGCCCTGACCTCAATCCGAGCAAGGAGGCATACAAACCTGACTCAGTTACACTAGCTCTGTCAGGAGGAATGGGACAACATTCACCTAACTTATTGTGGGAAGCTTGTGGAAGGCTACCCGAAACGTTTGACCCAAGTTAAACTTTTTAAAGGCAATTCTACCAAATACTAATTGAGTGTATGTAAACTTCTGACCCAAGTGGAATGTGATGAAAGCAATAAAGGCTGAAATAAATCACTCTCTGCTATTATCCTGACATTTCACATTCTTAAAATAAAGTGGTGATCCTAACTGACCTAATCCTTTACTAGGATTAAATGTCAGGAATTGTGAAAAACTGAGTTTAAATGTATTTAGCTAAGGTATATGTAAACTTCAGACTTCAACTGTAGGCACCTGTCTGACTATTTTAATCCCCAGAATGCACCACACTTTGAAAGGTGGTGACCAACTTGACAAAAGTGATCCGCTCAAACTCACCCACTGAGATGAGTATGATGCAAGGCTTTTCTCTCACACTGTCACAAAGAGTATTGGATCATTTGCACAAGTGCTCTTCACGCTGCTACGTGGTAGCTACAGGACCAAAACAGATGAGAAGTTGAGCATCACGCTTCAATGCTCCTGGTTGTTGAGGAAATTGACCCACTACTACTACTACTGTTTAATTTGTGCATCTACATCATCTCACAGTCTACCTTTAAACCTAACCTATAACATGACCCATCTCCTTATGCATTACTTCCCCACAGTGGCAAGAGGTGACATCTCAAAAACACATAAATGGCTCCTAGCATCCCAGTTCTACTTTCTGTCCCCAACACTAAAACTAAATAATATAAAAAATGTATTGATTTTTTAAAATCAAACTTAAACAAAATAAAAATGAGTAAAGTGAATTTGAAAACTAACAAACTAAATTGAAATTTTAAAAACTAATAGAAATAAAAACATTTAAAAAACTATAATACCATTGGTTTCCACATCAACACACCTCATCCAGGGTCTGACCTATTTATGTCATGCTTCAAAAGACCAAGTACCCTGTTAATCTAATCAAATCACATTTTATTGGTCACATTTGTTCAGCAGATGTTATTGCAGGTGTAGCGTAATGCTTGTGCTAGGAGACAGCAGTAGTGGAAAAATAATGTGAATGATGAAGGCCAGTGAAGAAGATGAGTCTAGCGACTTGCTGACACAAGCCTGGTGTGTTGATTCAATATGGCATTGTCCGGATGGATGGCTGTACTAGGAGACAGTACCCTGTTAATACCTGGTGCTAGGAGACAATAGCCCCGTTAATACCTGGTGCTAGGAGACAGTACCCTGTTAATACCCGGTGCTAGGAGACAATACCCTGTTAATACCTGGTGCTAGGAGACAATAGCCCTGTTAATACCTGGTGCTAGGAGACAGTACCCTGTTAATACCTGGTGCTAGGAGACAGTACCCTGTTAATACCTGGTGCTAGGAGACAGTACCCTGTTAATACCTGGTGCTAGGAGACAATACCCTGTTAATACCTGGTGCTAGGAGACAATAGCCCTGTTAATACCTGGTGCTAGGAGACAGTATTTCAAGGCCTCAGAGCAAGTGACGTCACTGATTGAAACGCTATTAGTGCGCACCCCGCTAACTAGCTAGCCATTTCACATCGGTTACACTAGGAGACAGTACCCTGTTAATACCTGGTGCTAGGAGACAATACCATGTTAATACCTGGTGCTAGGAGACAATACCCTGTTAATACCTGGTGCTAGGAGACAATACCCTGTTAATACCTGGTGCTAGGAGACAATAGCCCTGTTAATACCTGGTGCTAGGAGACAATACCCTGTTAATACCTGGTGCTAGGAGACAGTACCGTTAATACCTGGTGCTAGGAGACAGTACCGTTAATACCTGGTGCTAGGAGACAATACCCTGTTAATACCTGGTGCTAGGAGACAATACCCTGTTAATACCTGGTGCTAGGAGACAATAGCCCTGTTAATACCTGGTGCTAGGAGACAATACCCTGTTAATACCTGGTGCTAGGAGACAATGCCCTGTTAATACCTGGTGCTAGGAGACAATGCCCTGTTAATACCTGGTGCTAGGAGACAATAGCCCTGTTAATACCTGGTGCTAGGAGACAATACCCTGTTAATACCTGGTGCTAGGAGACAGTACCGTTAATACCTGGTGCTAGGAGACAATACCCTGTTAATACCTGGTGCTAGGAGACAGTACCGTTAATACCTGGTGCTAGGAGACAGTACCGTTAATACCTGGTGCTAGGAGACAGTACCCTGTTAATACCTGGTGCTAGGAGACAGTACCGTTAATACCTGGTGCTAGGAGACAGTACCGTTAATACCTGGTGCTAGGAGACAGTACCCTGTTAATACCTGGTGCTAGGAGACAGTACCGTTAAGACCTGGTGCTAGGAGACAGTACCCTGTTAATACCTGGTGCTAGGAGACAGTTACCGTTAATACCTGGTGCTAGGAGACAATACCATGTTAATACCTGGTGCTAGGAGACAATACCATGTTAATACCTGGTGCTAGGAGACAATACCATGTTAATACCTGGTGCTAGGAGACAATACCATGTTAATACCTGGTGCTAGGAGACAGTACCCTGTTAATACCTGGTGCTAGGAGACAGTACCGTTAATACCTGGTGCTAGGAGACAGTACCCTGTTAATACCTGGTGCTAGGAGACAGTACCGTTAATACCTGGTGCTAGGAGACAATACCATGTTAATACCTGGTGCTAGGAGACAATACCATGTTAATACCTGGTGCTAGGAGACAGTACCCTGTTAATACCTGGTGCTAGGAGACAGTACCGTTAATACCTGGTGCTAGGAGACAATACCATGTTAATACCTGGTGCTAGGAGACAATACCATGTTAATACCTGGTGCTAGGAGACAATACCATGTTAATACCTGGTGCTAGGAGACAATACCCTGTTAATACCTGGTGCTAGGAGACAGTACCGTTAATACCTGGTGCTAGGAGACAATACCCTGTTAATACCTGGTGCTAGGAGACAGTACCCTGTTAATACCTGGTGCTAGGATGCATCCTGATCATGACTACATTTTCAGATATGTGTTGATGATTAAAATCTTCATCGTTTACTGATTTTGATCAGATCTGTTGTAAACAGACAAAATCAGGATGGATGCATGTTAGCAGCAGACAAATGGTGCTATAGTGTGTAGGCCGTTATAACTGTGTGTGTGTATAGGAACGCTGCAAGGTTTCTCCTGTGTACTTATTACTTAATGTAGACAACTTCAAAGACAGAGCTCTGCCAAAGTCAGTAAAACAGTATGTCAACATATCTCAACGGCGTCTGAATTCTAGTCGTTCCTGAGATATACTGTGGGTTGGGGTCAACCCTGATACTGTATAAGGAATGTTGCAAGGCAGGGGAGTTTGTTGCATTCACAAAAACATCCTCCTTGCCTCACTCATAAGTGGCAAGATGTGGAAACAAGCACCGGTCTCTTCACACTCGCTCAACTGTCTGAGGAAATGTGCAAACACAACGTAAAAAACAAAAGCATACCTCTGGAACAGTTAAGTGTTCTTAGAAGACAGGTGTGACTCATATCAGTGGTGTTAAGTTCAGACAGTAGGCATTGTGGGGTGTTGCCAGGCGTTGGCTCCCAGGCGGTATTTGCATAAGGACAAGTGTGTACTGTAGATCAACAGGTAACTCAGGTGGTTTGAACCAGAGATGTTTGGGAAACCTCGTCATAGTGTTGTTGACTCTAGCCTTGGACTGATAGCTGTATGAATGTAGGGGGCTTGGAAGGAATAAGGACTTGGGTGTGTGCACTGATTGAGGATTACTTGATGTTATTTTGCCTGCTATGTACAAAGGGTGCATTATAGAAACACATTTTAGTACAGATTATGGTTATGCAGTATCATGTTGATCTGGTTCACAAGTCTCCTTTAGGCAACTAAGAATTTGACCATCTTGAAAAAAAAAAGGTGCATCTGAAAATACCCTTTAACTCACCACTGAATTCTAAACGAGCCCCTAGTACCTAGGGACTTGTTTAGGTGAAACATGTTTAGATAGGTGGGTAAGCAATATGGCAACAATGAAATCCACCCGGGAAATCATACTAAATCCAATCATTGGAGAGCTACAAGTAGGAGGGGCTAAGGATTTCAACACAGAGCAAGTGTCGATACTGGGTGTGTTTCAGATACACAGATTCTGTGCATTTTATAGGAAGATATGACGTTCATACAGCAGGGTTCCTAAAATGTTAATAAACACTTCTCCAGGCTTTGATCTGATGACCTATTCAGAGCTGATCGGTGCATCATCTGCATATTGAACACACCACTGTAACCCTACAGAAAGTGATGACCTATTCAGAGCTGATCGGTGCATCATCTGCATATTGAACACACCACTGTAACCCTACAGAAAGTGATGACCTATTCAGAGCTGATCGGTGCATCATCTGCATATTGAACACACCACTGTAACCCTACAGAAAGTGATGACCTATTCAGAGCTGATCGGTGCATCATCTGCATATTGAACACACCACTGTAACCCTACAGAAAGTGATGACCTATTCAGAGCTGATCGGTGCATCATCTGCATATTGAACACACCACTGTAACCCCACAGAAAGTGATGACCTATTCAGAGCTGATCGGTGCATCATCTGCATATTGAACACACCACTGTAACCCTACAGAAAGTGATGACCTATTCAGAGCTGATCGGTGCATCATCTGCATATTGAACACAATATGTGTAACCCTACAGAAACCTACAGAAACCCTACAGAAAGTGATGACCTATTCAGAGCTGATCGGTGCATCATCTGCATATTGAACACACCACTGTAACCCTACAGAAAGTGATGACCTATTCAGAGCTGATCGGTGCATCATCTGCATATTGAACACACCACTGTAACCCCACAGAAAGTGATGACCTATTCAGAGCTGATCGGTGCATCATCTGCATATTGAACACACCACTGTAACCCCACAGAAAGTGATGACCTATTCAGAGCTGATCGGTGCATCATCTGCATATTGAACACACCACTGTAACCCTACAGAAAGTGATGACCTATTCAGAGCTGATCGGTGCATCATCTGCATATTGAACACACCACTGTAACCCCACAGAAAGTGATGACCTATTCAGAGCTGATCGGTGCATCATCTGCATATTGAACACACCACTGTAACCCTACAGAAAGTGATGACCTATTCAGAGCTGATCGGTGCATCATCTGCATATTGAACACACCACTGTAACCCTACAGAAAGTGATGACCTATTCAGAGCTGATCGGTGCATCATCTGCATATTGAACACACCACTGTAACCCCACAGAAAGTGATGACCTATTCAGAGCTGATCGGTGCATCATCTGCATATTGAACACACCACTGTAACCCTACAGAAAGTGATGACCTATTCAGAGCTGATCGGTGCATCATCTGCATATTGAACACACCACTGTAACCCCACAGAAAGTGATGACCTATTCAGAGCTGATCGGTGCATCATCTGCATATTGAACACACCACTGTAACCCCACAGAAAGTGATGACCTATTCAGAGCTGATCGGTGCATCATCTGCATATTGAACACACCACTGTAACCCTACAGAAAGTGATGACCTATTCAGAGCTGATCGGTGCATCATCTGCATATTGAACACACCACTGTAACCCCACAGAAAGTGATGACCTATTCAGAGCTGATCGGTGCATCATCTGCATATTGAACACACCACTGTAACCCTACAGAAAGTGATGACCTATTCAGAGCTGATCGGTGCATCATCTGCATATTGAACACACCACTGTAACCCTACAGAAAGTGATGACCTATTCAGAGCTGATCGGTGCATCATCTGCATATTGAACACACCACTGTAACCCCACAGAAAGTGATGACCTATTCAGAGCTGATCGGTGCATCATCTGCATATTGAACACACCACTGTAACCCCACAGAAAGTGATGACCTATTCAGAGCTGATCGGTGCATCATCTGCATATTGAACACACCACTGTAACCCTACAGAAAGTGATGACCTATTCAGAGCTGATCGGTGCATCATCTGCATATTGAACACACCACTGTAACCCCACAGAAAGTGATGACCTATTCAGAGCTGATCGGTGCATCATCTGCATATTGAACACACCACTGTAACCCTACAGAAAGTGATGACCTATTCAGAGCTGATCGGTGCATCATCTGCATATTGAACACACCACTGTAACCCTACAGAAAGTGATGACCTATTCAGAGCTGATCGGTGCATCATCTGCATATTGAACACACCACTGTAACCCCACAGAAAGTGATGACCTATTCAGAGCTGATCGGTGCATCATCTGCATATTGAACACACCACTGTAACCCCACAGAAAGTGATGACCTATTCAGAGCTGATCGGTGCATCATCTGCATATTGAACACACCACTGTAACCCTACAGAAAGTGATGACCTATTCAGAGCTGATCGGTGCATCATCTGCATATTGAACACACCACTGTAACCCTACAGAAAGTGATGACCTATTCAGAGCTGATCGGTGCATCATCTGCATATTGAACACACCACTGTAACCCTACAGAAAGTGATGACCTATTCAGAGCTGATCGGTGCATCATCTGCATATTGAACACACCACTGTAACCCTACAGAAAGTGATGACCTATTCAGAGCTGATCGGTGCATCATCTGCATATTGAACACACCACTGTAACCCTACAGAAAGTGATGACCTATTCAGAGCTGATCGGTGCATCATCTGCATATTGAACACACCACTGTAACCCTACAGAAAGTGATGACCTATTCAGAGCTGATCGGTGCATCATCTGCATATTGAACACACCACTGTAACCCTACAGAAAGTGATGACCTATTCAGAGCTGATCGGTGCATCATCTGCATATTGAACACACCACTGTAACCCTACAGAAAGTGATGACCTATTCAGAGCTGATCGGTGCATCATCTGCATATTGAACACACCACTGTAACCCTACAGAAAGTGATGACCTATTCAGAGCTGATCGGTGCATCATCTGCATATTGAACACACCACTGTAACCCTACAGAAAGTGATGACCTATTCAGAGCTGATCGGTGCATCATCTGCATATTGAACACACCACTGTAACCCCACAGAAAGTGATGACCTATTCAGAGCTGATCGGTGCATCATCTGCATATTGAACACACCACTGTAACCCCACAGAAAGTGATGACCTATTCAGAGCTGATCGGTGCATCATCTGCATATTGAACACACCACTGTAACCCTACAGAAAGTGATGACCTATTCAGAGCTGATCGGTGCATCATCTGCATATTGAACACACCACTGTAACCCTACAGAAAGTGATGACCTATTCAGAGCTGATCGGTGCATCATCTGCATATTGAACACACCACTGTAACCCTACAGAAAGTGATGACCTATTCAGAGCTGATCGGTGCATCATCTGCATATTGAACACACCACTGTAACCCTACAGAAAGTGATGACCTATTCAGAGCTGATCGGTGCATCATCTGCATATTGAACACACCACTGTAACCCTACAGAAAGTGATGCTAAACTGACAACACAGGAAAGGAGATGGCGTGGTTCTGGTTTTAATGCAAAGCACTTAACCTTTACTTGAAAGAAGGTAATATACATTAAGATACATTATGAGCAAAATCATTTAACGATGGAGAGAGGAAGATATCCTTTCTTCTCCACTTGCACCAGCCCCAGAGAGTAGTGCGAAATGTTACAGTTTTTCTTAGGAAGAAAACAGTGAGAAGCAGACCTAAAACTTGTCCAGGCATCTTTACTTGCTATGATACACTGTAAAAAAGGTTCTATATTAAGCAGTAGTCCATGTCATTAACATCCTCAATAACAAAAAACAAAACAGAAAAAATAGTGTAGGGAAATTTAGGTTTTTTTATGGTTGCCCTCCAACTAAGTAGTTTAACCTCAAATGGATATATCATAAATAAATAGGGAAAGGGGGGAGAAAAAGTTTTACAAGCAGACAATCCTCTCAATCCCAGCATGGCTGGAACTTCCTGCTCTTTCTTACAAAATGTTCACACTTAAGACCGTGTGACCACTACTATTCTTCACAAACATTTTTCTTTTTTGATACTGTTGTCTTTTCTGTAGCAGGTGCATCTGCAATCCCTTATCATGCTAAACACCTCCAGGTAAAGCAGGTTAAAATGCTGGCTGCCCTTTAAAATCTGAGTAAATTAATCTGGTCTTTTTCCTATCCTGGGTGGTTGATGAGAAACGCTTTTCATAACAGAAAGTGATAGTAAACTCTGCATGAGAAAAGGAATTGGGTTTACAGCAAAGGAAGGTGTTTTTAACCAGGCCTTAAACATCATCTTCTCCCAGCTACACGAGTAGGGGGGGAGCCACTGGCATTATTATTCACATATACTCACCAATTCTAAAATTAAGTCATTTATTTAAGATCTTCTAGCTCAAATCCCAACAGCTTCAGCTGTTCTCCTTTTCTTCTGTACAAGATACGTCATTTAGCCAGCTGGACAATCAGGTGTCAGGGAGGCGGCCCTAACTTTGTACACGTTTGAACAATTCTCTCGTCTGTAAAGAGGAAGGACACTAACAGTAGTTCACAACTGAAAAGTATGAATGTGTTGGTGATGCAGTGAGCTGGGACGATAAACTGAAAAGTATCAACACTGACCACTTATTGTGGACATTTGGCTGATCGTTCATTACCCATAGGACCCTACTAGAGAAATGTGAAGTTCCAAATGAAATAAATTAGCTAATATGGATGACTATTAATGGGACAATTGATAGCAACAACATTCAAAGTAGTAGTAGTAGTAGGGGTAATATAAAAAATAACTGTGGTGCACATTAATGTTATAAACTTATCATTCAATTTATCGTGAATTCAGTCAATTTATCGTGATATGGATTTTGGTCCATATCGCCCAGCTCTAGTGGGTTTGTAGTTGAGTTGGGGGTGGGTGTTGTTGATCAGACTGAGTACATGTTCTTTGTGGTGGAACCACTCTTGCTAGACGTGTCGTCATGCGACTGGTAGCCAATCAGGAGCTTGATGGGGATACTCAGGCGCTCTTTATACTGTTGTCTGGAGAGAGAGAGATGAGAGAAAAAGAGGGAATGATGAATAGGTTCTCATTACAGTCTTACACGAATTGTCGCCACCTAGTGGTGAGCTAGAAACATTGCAGTGATGTAGGAGTAAACAAACACATACTCAAATTTACACACACACATATATACACATATGTAAATATGTTTATACATATATATACACAATGATGTATATACATAGATATATATAGAGATATACAAAAAAAAAGTATTTAGTCAGCCACCAATTGTGCAAGTTTTCCCACTTAAAAAGATGAGAGGGACCTGTAATTTTCATCAAAGGTACACTTCAACTATGACAGACAAAAATTTAATGAATTTATTTGCAAATTATGGTGGAAAACAAGTATTTGGTCAATGACAAAAGTTTCTCAATACTTTGTTATATACCCTTCGTTGGCAATGACAGAGGTCAAACGTTTTCTGTAAGACTTCACAAGGTTCACACACACACTACTGCTGGTATTTTGGCCCATTCCTCCATGCAGATCTCCTCTAGAGCAGTGATGTTTTGGGGCTGTTGCTGGGCAACATGGACTTTCAACTCCCGCCAAAGATTTTCTACGAGGTTGAGATCTGGAGACTGGCTAGGCCACTCCAGGACATTGAAATGCTTCTTACGAAGCCTCTCCTTCGTTGCCGGTGTGTTTGGGATCATTGTGATGCTGAAAGACCCAGCCACTTTTCATCTTCAATGCCCTTGCTGATGGAAGGAGGTTTTCACTCAAAATCTCACGATACATGGCCCCATTCATTTTTTCCTTTACACGGATCAGTCGTCCTGGTCCCTTTGCAGAAAAACAGCCCCGAAGCATGATGTTTCCACCCCCATGCTTCACAGTAGGTATGGTGTTCTTTGGATGCAACTCAGCATTCTTTGTCCTCCAAACACGACGAGTTGAGTTTTTACCAAAAAGTTATATTTTGGTTTCATCTGACCATATGACATTCTCCCAATCTTCTTCTGGATCATCCAAATGCTCTCTAGCAAACTTCAGACGGGCCTGGACATGTACTGGCTTAAGCAGGGGGACACATCTGGCACTGTAGGATTTGAGTCCCTGGCGGCGTAGTGTGTTACTGATGGTAGGCTTTGTTACTTTGGTCCCAGCTCTCTGCAGGTCATTTACTAGGTCCCCCAGTGTGATTCTGGGATTTTTGCTCACCGTTCTTGTGATCATTTTGACCCCACAGGGTGAGATCTTGCCTGGAGCCCCAGATCGGGCGAGATTATCAGTGGTCTTGTATGGCTTCCATTTCCTAATAATTGCTCCCACAGTTGATTTATTCAAACCAAGCTGCTTACCTATTGCAGATTCAGTCTTCCCAGCCTGGTGCAGGTCTACAATTTTGTTTCTGGTGTCCTTTGACAGCTCTTTGGTCTTGGCTATAGTGGAGTTTGGAGTGTGACTGTTTGAGGTTGTGGACAGGTGTCTTTTATACTGATAACAAGTTCAAACAGGTGCCATTAATACAGGTAATTAGTGGAGGACAGGGGAACCTCTTAAAGAAGAAGTTACAGGTCTGTGAGAGCCAGAAATATTGCTTGTTTGTAGGTGACCAAATACTTATTTTCCACCATAATTTGCAAATAAATTCATTAAAAATCCTACAATGTGATTTTCTGGATTTTTTTCTCTCTCATTTTGTCTGTCATAGTTGAAGTGTACCTATGATGAAAATTACAGGCCTCTCTCATATTTTTAAGTGGGAGAACTTGCACAATTGGTGGCTGACTAAATACTTTTTTGCCCCACTGTATATATGCAAATGTAGATATGGTATGTGTGTCATGTGTACATATATACACATATATATACACACATTAGTGGTTAGAGCGTTGGACTAGTAACCGGAAGGCTGCAAGTTCAAACCCCCGAGCTGACAAGGTACAAATCTGTCGTTCTGCCCCTGAACAAGGCAGTTAACCCACTGTTCCTAGGCCGTCATTGAAAATAAGAATTTGTTCTTAACTGACTTGTCTAGTTAAATAAAGGTAAATAAACACACACACATACATATTTATATTATATACACACACATTGTATATACGTATGCAAATATATACATACGCATATACATACATATGCATATACATATGCATATACATATATAAATATATACACACATATGCAAATATATAAACATGTATTTTTTGAGTAGTATATATATATATATACACATATACACACACATACACATACTATATATACTGCTCAAAAAAATAAAGGGAACACTTAAACAACACAATGTAACTCCAAGTCAATCACACTTCTGTGAAATCAAACTGTCCACTTAGGAAGCAACACTGATTGACAATAAATTTCACATGCTGTTGCGCAAATGGAATACACAACAGGTGGAAATTATAGGCAATTAGCAAGACACCTCCAATAAAGGAGTGGTTCTGCAGGTGGTAACCACAGACCACTTCTCAGTTCCTACGCTTCCTGGCTGATGTTTTGGTCACTTTTGAATGCTGGCAGTGCTTTCACTCTAGTGGTAGCATGAGACAGAGTCTACAACCCACACAAGTGGCTCAGGTAGTGCAGCTCATCCAGGATGGCACATCAATGCAAGCTGTGGCAAGGTTTGCTGTGTCTGTCAGCGTAGTGTCCAGAGCATGGAGGCGCTACCAGGAGACAGGCCAGTACATCAGGAGACGTGGAGGAGGCCGTAGGAGGGCAACAACCCAGCAGCAGGAGCGCTACCTCCGCCTTTGTGCAAGGAGGAGCACTGCCAGAGCCCTGCAAAATGACCCCCAGCAGGCCACAAATGTGCATGTGTCTGCTCAAACGGTCAGAAACAGACTCCATGAGGGTGGTATGAGGGCCCGACGTACACAGGTGGGGGTTGTGCTTACAGCCCAACACCGTGCAGGGCGTTTGGCATTTGCCAGAGAACACCAAGATTGGCAAATTTGCCACTGGCGCCCTGTGCTCTTCACAGATGAAAGCAGGTTCACACTGAGCACATGTGACAGACGTGACAGAGTCTGGAGACGCCGTGGAGAACGTTATGCTGCCTGCAACATCCTCCAGCATGACCGGTTTGGCGGTGGGTCAGTCATGGTATAGGGTGGCATTGCCAGAGGTAGCCTGACTGCCATTAGGTACCGAGATGAGATCCTCAGACCCCTTGTGAGACCATATGCTGGTGCAGTTGGCCCTGGGTTCCTCCTAATGCAAGACAATGCTAGACCTCATGTGTCAGCAGTTCCTGCAAGAGGAAGGCATTGATGCTATGGACTGGCCCGGCCGTTCCCCAGACCTGAATCCAATTGAGCACATCTGGGACATCATGTCTCGCTCCATCCACCAACGCCACGTTGCACCACAGACTGTCCAGGAGTTGGCGGATGCTTTAGTCCAGGTCTGGGAGGAGATCCCTCAGGAGACCATCCGCCACCTCATCAGGAGCACGCCCAGGCGTTGTAGGGAGGTCATACAGGCACGTGGAGGCCACACACACACTACTGAGCCTCATTTTGACTTGTTTTAAGGACATTACATCAAGGTTGGATCAGCCTGTAGTGTGGTTTTCCACTTTAATTTTGAGTGTGACTCCAAATCCTGACCTGACTGGGTTGATAAATTTGATTTCCATTTGTGTGTGATTGTTGTCAGCACATTCAACTATGTAAAGAAAAAAAATATTTAATAAGAATATTTCATTCATTCAGATCTAGGATGTGTTATTTTAGTGTTCCCTTTATTTTTCTGAGCAATATATACACACACACACACATACATTACATATACATACACACACGTATACATACAACTAGCTACCTTTCTTTTTACATGTATTTTGGGATTCCACCCTGTAAATGTAATTTGCCTGAAGACATGCTATTTTATTTTTATATTTAATAAAACCAGAAGTAGCATGTCGTTATTTTTAAATGTGTGCTTTTCTCCTCTAGCCCACCTGGTGTTCAACCTTCCCAAGTTATCCCATGTCACCCCTCTCCTCCGTACATTCCACTGGCTTCCAGTCGAAGCTCACATCCACTACAAGACTGGTGCTTGCCTACGGAACAGCAAGGGGCACTGCCCCTCCCTACCTTCAGGGTATGCTCAAACCCTACACCAACCCAAGCACTCCATTCTGCCACCTCTGGTCTCTTGGCTCTCTCACCTGGTTTGTTATCTTAAGAACTGTAGGTCGCTCTGGATAAGAGTGTCTGCTAAATGACTGAAAAGTAAATGTTAAATCAACACCTGTTTCAAAGGGGTGTGGTTGAATTAAAGAACCCTCTTCGGTGTAGATACACTTGAGAATCTTCCACTGGAGGAGGCAATTGGGGATAGGATGAATTTCCAAACTGCCACACGCCTACATTTGGTGACGGAGGACGAACTTTTACCCAATGGACAAAAGGAAAGAGATGTGAACCTACCCTATCGCCACGATGGCTTCCTTGTTCTGACAGTTCCCAGTCCAGATGGATATTTTATCTCCCTTGGGTCTGACGTTGACCACCGCTCCACACACGTCTTCACTGGCCTCATCAAACGACTCGCCAATTAAACACAACAGCTGCAACACACACAAATCAAGTACACAATACTCAAGATTAAATAACATGTTATTTACCCGTTAATTCACTGTCCAGCAACCCATCCTTAACAGAAGATTATACAATACTCTGGTAGTATAGTCATGAAGAGTTGCAGGAGGGTTGTGTTCATCAAAGCGAGGAAAACTGACTGAAAGATGGAGGCTCTACCTGGACCATTGCAATGTTTTTGTTGTGCCCTAATAAATACGACACAGCCCAGGGTCAAATTCATTAGGGTACACGACTGGAAACATTCAAAAACATTTTGCAATGGAAAACAAAAATGAGCCTTTCCTTCGGTCCCGTTTGCTGCCAAATGAACAGGACCCAGGTTCAGGGATAATTATACTTACTGTCTCCATCCAGTAGCGGTCAAGGTCGATTTGTCTCTGCTGTTTGCTGAGGGTCATCAGCCACCTCCCACCGAGCTTGTTCTTGTCATCCTCCCACATAGGCTTCACCCCATCCTGACACACAGTGGTGGAGGAACGTTAGCTCACAACTTGACCCCCAACGTACACCCTGGGTCCGTATTCATGAAGCGTATTACAGTATCTAGGATCAGTTTAGCATTTTAGACCATAATGAAAAACATTAAAAGGATAAGGGGGACCTGATCCTAGATCAGGGTTTCCCAAACTCTGTTCTGGCCCCCCAGGGTGCATGTTTTTGCGAAAGAACGACACAACTGATTCAAATAATCAACTAATCATCAAGCGTTGATCATTTAAATCAGCTGTCCAGTGTTAGGGCAAAAACAAAAATGGGCACACCCCCTTGGGGTCCCGAGGGCAGAGTTTGGGAAACACTGTCCTAGATCATCAGTCCTACTCAGAGGGGCTTTATATCTTCATTCAACATCATTAACTTGACAATGTACAGAAGAGCGATATGTCCTCTGATAGGATACTGTTGGTTTCAGATGTCCACTTACCTTAAATAAGCAGTAGTCACAGCCGAAGCCTAACTTACTGGGCTGCTGTATGTGGTTATATAATCTACAACACACAACCAAGAGGCACACTTAAACACAGGCCTACAGATAAAATAATATTAGACACTATGATTATAAAATGATAGTGAGACAATTGATAGTTCCATGCCATTCTCCATTTCGATTTTGGAGAGAAGTCATGAGGCACAACATTCAGGGCACAGATAGCAATACATGGCATAGAACTGCCAGTTAAAATGTCCATTCTGTAGAATTAATTTCTAGCTGCAAATGAACATTCTGCTCTGCTAAACAGGAAATGGCCCCTTTTTTCAACACTGATTAACATGATGATGCCATAGGATGGAGAGGTAGAATAAGGGGTGGTGATGTGGATTAGGAGGGAGGAGGAGGAAGAGGTAGCCTAGTGGTTAGAGCGTTGGACTAGTAACCGGAAGGTTGCAAGTTCAAAACCCCCGAGCTGACATGGTACTAATCTGTCATTCTGCCCCTGAACAGGCAGTTAACCCACTGTTCCTAGGCTGTCATTGAAAATAAGAATTTGTTCTTAACTGACTTGCCTAGTTAAATAAAGGTAAAAAAATAAAAAGAGGGAGAGGAAGAGTACTCACGCCCAGAAGTCTTCCACTGTGTCAAACTTTGCGATGAGACGGAGGTTCTCTGTCCAGCTTTTGCTCTTGTCATTTTTGAAGTACCACAGGGCCCATCTGAAGTGAGAGGACACAGTCAGAGATTCCCCATCGCACTCCCCCGTCCGCAGACAAAGGCTTCTATTTGTCTTTAGTGGGCAAATCTTACCATCTGCAACTACCAGAGTGACCAGTCAATGTGTCAGTCTGCATATCAACAGCAGTAACAGTTATGGAAATGCATGAATTGATATACATCAGCCAAACCAGGGCTAAATTCTAACATAACAGCAAATAACAGCAGACCTACAATCAATGACGCATCCAACAGCAGACCTACAATCAATGACGCATCCAACAGGAGACCTACAATCAATGACGCGTCCAACAGGAGACCTACAATCAATGAAGCGTCCAACAGGAGACCTACAATCAATGAAGCGTCCAACAGGAGACCTACAATCAATGAAGCGTCCAACAATCAATGACGCGTCCAACAGGAGACCTACAATCAA
This sequence comes from Oncorhynchus tshawytscha, assembly GCF_018296145.1. Taxonomy (NCBI): domain Eukaryota; kingdom Metazoa; phylum Chordata; class Actinopteri; order Salmoniformes; family Salmonidae; genus Oncorhynchus; species Oncorhynchus tshawytscha. Next base: position 26,818,317 of record NC_056444.1, read on the forward strand.
TGACGCGTCCAACAGGAGACCGACAATCAATGACGCGTTCAACAGGAGACCTACAATCAATGACGCGTCCAACAGGAGACCGACAATCAATGACGCGTCCAACAGGAGACCGACAATCAATGAAGCGTCCAACAGGAGACCGACAATCAATGACGCGTCCAACAGGAGACCTACAATCAATGACGCGTCCAACAGGAGACCTACAATCAATGACGCGTCCAACAGGAGACCTACAATCAATGACGCGTCCAACAGGAGACCTACAATCAATGACGTGTCCAACAGGAAACCTACAATCAATGACGCGTCCAACAGGAGACCTACAATCAATGAAGCGTCCAACAATCAATGACGCGTCCAACAGGAGACCTACAATCAATGAAGCGTCCAACAGGAGACCTACAATCAATGAAGCGTCCAACAATCAATGACGCGTCCAACAGGAGACCTACAATCAATGAAGCGTCCAACAGGAGACCTACAATCAATGACGCGTCCAACAGGAGACCTACAATCAATGACGCGTCCAACAGGAGACCTACAATCAATGACGCGTCCAACAGCAGACCTACAATCAATGACGCGTCCAACAGCAGACCTACAATCAATGACGCGTCCAACAGCAGACCTACAATCAATGACGCGTCCAACAGGAGACCTACAATCAATGACGCGTCCAACAGGAGACCTACAATCAATGACGCGTCCAACAGGAGACCTACAATCAATGACGCGTCCAACAGGAGACCTACAATCAATGACGCGTCCAACAGGAGACCTACAATCAATGACGCGTCCAACAGGAGACCTACAATCAATGACGCGTCCAACAGGAGACCTACAATCAATGACGCGTCCAACAGGAGACCTACAATCAATGACGCGTCCAACAGGAGACCTACAATCAATGACGCGTCCAACAGGAGACCTACAATCAATGACGCGTCCAACAGGAGACCTACAATCAATGACGCGTCCAACAGGAGACCTACAATCAATGAAGCGTCCAACAGGAGACCTACAATCAATGAAGCGTCCAACAGGAGACCTACAATCAATGACGCGTCCAACAGGAGACCTACAATCAATGACGCGTCCAACAGGAGACCTACAATCAATGAAGCGTCCAACAGGAGACCTACAATCAATGAAGCGTCCAACAATCAATGACGCGTCCAACAGGAGACCTACAATCAATGACGCGTCCAACAGGAGACCTACAATCAATGACGCGTCCAACAGGAGACCTACAATCAATGACGCGTCCAACAGGAGACCTACAATCAATGACGCATCCAACAGGAGACCTACAATCAATGACGCGTCCAACAGGAGACCTACAATCAATGACGCGTCCAACAGGAGACCTACAATCAATGACGCGTCCAACAGGAGACCTACAATCAATGACGCGTCCAACAGGAGACCTACAATCAATGACGCGTCCAACAATCAATGACGCGTCCAACAATCAATGAAGCGTCCAACAATCAATGAAGCGTCCAACAATCAATGAAGCGTCCAACAGCAGACCAACAATCAATGATGTCTGTGTGGGTGGACCAATTCAGTTTGTCTGTGATGTGTACGCCGAGGAACTTAAAACTTACTACCCTCTCCACTACTGTTCCATCGATGTGGATAGGGGGGTGTTCCCTCTGCTGGACACCTACACCACCCGATGTCACAGGAAGGCCATAAAGATCATCAAGGACAACAACCACCCGAGCCACTGCCTGTTCACCCTGCTATCATCCAGAAGGCGAGGTCAGTACAGGTGCATCAAAGCTGGGACCGAGAGACTGAAAAACAGCTTCTATCTCAAGGCCATCAGACTGTTAAACAGCCACCACTAACATTGAGTGGCTGCTGCCAACACACTGACTCAACATCAGCCACTTTAATAAATGGGAATTTATGTAAAATATATCACTAGCCACTTTAAACAATGCTACTTAATATAATGTTTACATATCCTACATTATTCATCTCATATGTCTACGTATATACTGTACTCTATATCATCTACTGCATTTTTATGTAATACATGTATCACTAGCCACTTTAAACTATGCCACTTTGTTTACATACTCATCTCATATGTATATACTGTACTCGATACCATCTACTGCATCTTGCCTATGCCGCTCTGTACCATCACTCATTCATATATCTTTATGTACATATTCTTTATCCCTTTACACTTGTGTGTATAAGGTAGTAGTTTTGGAATTGTTAGATTACTCGTTGGTTATTACGGCATTGTCGGAACTAGAAGCACAAGCATTTCGCTACACTCGCATTAACATCTGCTAACCATGTGTATGTGACAAATAAAATTTGATTTGAAGGGTCCAACAGCAGACCTACAATCAATGACGCGTCCAACAGGAGACCGACAATCAATGACGCGTCCAACAGGAGACCTACAATCAATGAAGCGTCCAACAGGAGACCTTCAATCAATGAAGCGTCCAACAGGAGACCTTCAATCAATGAAGCGTCCAACAGTCCGTTCCACAGAACATACAGCAAATAAACTATAAAGATTTCCATGGCAACTACTTAACGGGTAGGATAAGGAAGGTTAAGGTATGGAAGGTTGATGTCATGTTGCTCTGCCTATAAAAATCCATTCTTAAATGGAATAAGTTTGGAACCACAAAGACCCTTCCTAGAGCTGGCCACCCAGCCAAACTGAGCAATCTGGGGAGAAGGGCCTTGGTCAGGGAGGTGATCAAGAACCCAATTGTCACTCTGACAGAGCTCAAAAGTTCCTCTGTGGAGATAGGAGAACCTTCCAGAAGGACAAGCAGGCCTTTATGGTAGTGGCCAGACAGAAGCCACCCCTCAGTAAAAGGCACATAACAGCCCACTTAGAGTTTGCTAAAAGGCACCTAAAGCCCCTCAGACCATGACAAACAAGATTTTCTGCTCTAATGAAACCAAGATCGAACTCTTTCACCTGAAAGCCAAGCGGCATGTCTGGAGGAAACCTGGCACCATCCCTACGGTGAAGCATGGTGGTGGCAGTATCATGCTGTGTTGATGTTTTTCAGCAGCAGGGACTAGGAAACTAGACAAGATTGAGGGAAAGATGAACGGAGCAAAGTACAGAGAGATCCTTGATAAAAACCAGTTCAAGAGCGCTCAGGATCTTAGACTGGGGCAAAGGTTCACCTTCCAACAGGACAACGACCCTAAGAACATAGCCAAGACAATGCAGGAGTGGCTTCGGGACAAGTCTCAATATCCTTGAGTGGCCCAGCAACGCTCCCCATCCAACCTGATAGAGCTTGAGAGGATCTGCAGAGAATAATGGGAGAAACTCCCCAAATACAGGTGTGCCAAGCTTGTAGTGTCATACCCAAAAAGACTTGCGGCTGTAATTGCTGCCTAAGGTGATTCAACAGGGTCTGAATACTTATGTAAATGTGATATTTCAGTTTATTATTTATACATTTGCAAAAATTTGCAAAACTTTGTCATTATGGGGTATTGTGTATAGATTGAGGGGGAGAAAACAATTGAATCCATTGTAGAATAATTGTGTAACGTAACAAAACATGGGAGTCAAGGAGTCTGAATACTTTCCCAATGCACTGTATGTTATTGCCTATGCATTCATTTCCCCATCGTGTACAACAGCAAGTGTAAGTAACATGCTTACACTAACATGTTGAACAGCAGAACCAGGCAGTCTTCCATTGTTCACCAGTCCTACCACTATTCTATCATCCCTTTGCCAGGAAGAGCATAGTATTGTAGGGGAGGGAGGGATGGAGAGGTGGATAGGGCATGGCCTGAACCCTGTGCCCCCCGCCACACTAAATTTATACACATGCCCCTCCTGGTCCCTTCCTGAAAAGTCCCCCGTGGTTAATTATCACACTGACTATCAGCAGATAAGTAGGCTAGAGAGGAAGCACTCTAGTGTTGCCCGACTGAAACATATATTGTTATTATTACACAACACCAGTGTTGAGACGAGAAAACACGTGGAGTGACTCGTCTGATGAACCAGGTTGAGTTCATAGACATGTGTAAACAAAAACACTAATGTGTCAATTAACGTAAAGTGGTCTACTCTACTGCTGTTGGGGTCCTGAAGAAAAGACCACACTAAATTGATGTTGAGCCACGTACCCATAAACACAGTGTGTTGAAGTCCAGAACTCCCTACAACAGACTCCAGACTGTCTAGTCCCTAGCATCACCCAGAAAAACATCAACAGGAGGAAGAGGTTGCGCAAGGCTTGTTTTTTTCTCTGGCGGTGGTGTAATGCCACCCCAAAGTTACATTCAGAGAGCTGAAAAGTACCAACTCCAAAACCAATGTAGATCAAAAAGAGGCTTATGTGGAGAGGAGTAGGCATGGCTGAATTTTAGAGCCCCCCCATCTTGGCAGTGTAGAATATCCTGCAATTCTAAACATCTCCATGGAGCTGAGCATGTTTTGCAGTTTCAAAGCCAAATTCCTGCAATTCTATGTATTTTTCCATGGCTAATGCTGTGTTATTTTGCTTACACATAATAACAAAAATCAATCATTGTTTTTGGAATTTTCAAATCTCCCTGTCTATCTTTGATTTAGGTGATTGTTAGTTCTCAATTTAAAAATAAAATAAAAATAGGTACATTATCTTTTCTATATACGTTACATCTGGTTTTAGTTGTGTACATTTTATTTATATTATACACTACTGGTCAAAAGTTTCAGAACACCTACTCACTCAAAGGTTTTTCTTAATTTTTTTACATTTCCACATTGTAGAATAATAGCCACCAGCTGCATTAAGTACTGCAGTGAATCTCCTCCTCATGGACTGCACCAGATTTGCCAGTTCTTGCTATGAGATGTTACCCCACTCTTCCACCAAGGCACCTGCAAGTTCCAGGACATTTCTATGGGGAATGGCCCTAGCCCTCACCCTCCAATCCAACAGTTCCCAGACGTGCTCAATGGGATTGAGATCTGGGCTCTTTGCTGGCCATGGCAGAACACTGACATTCCTGTCTTGCAGGAAATCACGCACAGCACAAGCAGTATGGCTGGTGGAATAGTCATGCTGGAGGGTCATATCAGGATGAGCATCACATGAGGGAGGATGTCGTCTTCCCTGTAACGCACAGCGTTGAGATTGCCTGCAATGAAAATCTCAGTCCGATGATGCTGTGACACACCGCCCCAGACCATGACAGACCCTCCACCTCCAAATTGATCCCGCTCCAGAGTACAGGCCTCGGTGTAATGCTCATTCCTTTGACGATAAACGCTAATCCGACCATCACCCATGATGAGACAAAACCGCAACTCGTCAGCAAAGAACACTTTTTGCCAGTCCCGTCTGGTGCCGCAACGGTGGGTTTGTGCCCATAGTCAACGTCGTTGCCGGTGATGTCTGGTGAGGACCTGCCTTACAACAGCCCTACAAGCCCTCAGTCCAGCCTCTCTCAGCCTATTGTGGACAGTCTGAGTACTGATGGAGGGACTGTGCGTTCCTGGTGTAACTCGGGCAGTTGTTGCCATCCTGTACCTGTCCCACAGTTGTGATGTTCGTATGTACCGATCCTGTGCAGGTGCTGTTACACGTGGTCTGCCACTGCGAGGACAATCAGCTGTCCGTCACAGTACGGACATTGCAATTTTTTGCTCTGGCCACATCTGCAGTCCTCATGCCTCCTTGCAGCATGCCTAAGGCACGTTCACGCAGATGAGCAGGGACCCTGGGCAACTTTCTTTTGGTGTTTTTCAGAGTCAGTAGAAAGGCCTCTTTAGTGTCTTAAGTTTTCATAACTGTAACCTTAATTTCCTACCATCTAAGCGTCTTAACGACCGTTCCACAGGTGCATGTTCATTAATTGTTTATGGTTCATTGAACAAGCATGGGAAACCGTGTTTAAACCCTTTACAATAGAGATCTGTTAAGTTTTTTGGAATTTTATGAATTATCGTTGAAAGACAGGGTCCTGAAAAAAGGTTTAGCAAGCAAAGAAGTATTAAACATATCAAAATATTTTATATTTAAGATTCTTCAAATAGCCACCCTTTGCCTTGACGACAGTTTGGCACACTCTTGGCATTCTCTCAACCAGCTTCATGAGGTAGTCACCTGGAATGCATTTCAATTAACAGTTGTGCTTTCTTAAAAGTTAATTTGTGGAATTTCTTTCCTTCTTAATGCGTTTGAGCCAATCAGTTGTGTTGTGAGGGGGGTATCCAGAAGAACACCCTAGTTGGTAAAAGACAAAGTCCATATTATTGCAAGAACAGCTCAAATAAGCAAAAAGAAACAATCCATCATTACTTTACAGTCCCTCCAGGATTTTGCAACATTTTTTGGTGATTTGTGGCCCAAAAAATGTTTGTTTTTTTACACATTAATTTCACATAAAACAACTAAAAGTAATGTGCTAAGCCGATTTTAAACAGAATACAAAAACCATTAGAAACATCTAAAGTACTCAATTTTGTTTATTTTTCAGAACGAACAGCTCTGTCAAAATCCATTCACACATTCACTCACACCTCTCCATCAGGCTTGGGGATTGCTATCAACACGAGATGCACTTCCCATTCCCACTCCCTCAAAAAAAAAAAAAAAAAAAAAAAGCCCAAATAAAGGTTAGACTGGAGAGAGATGAGTGCCGACCACCCTACTAAGGGTTAGGCCAAGAAACACAAGCAATGGACAATTTGGAAATTTGTCCAAATTTGAGATTTTTGGTTCCAACCGCTTGTCTTTGTGAGATGCAGTGTGGGTGAACGGATGATCTGAGCATGTATATTTCCCACCGTGAAGCATGGAGGAGGTGGTGTTATGGTGTTTTGCTGGTGACACTGGCTGTGATTTATTTAGAATTCAAGGCATACTTAACCAGCATGGCTATCACAGCATTCTGCAGCGATATGCCATCCCATCTTGTTTGGGCTTAGTGGGGCTATAATTTGTTTTCCAACAGGACAATGACCCAACACACCTCCAGGCTCTGTAAGGGCTATTTTACCAAGGAAGAGAGTGATGCATCAGATGACCTGGCCTCCACAATCCCCCGACATCAACCAAATTGAGATGGTTTGAGATGAGTCGGACCGCAGAGTGAAGGAAAAGAAGCCAACAAGTGCTCAGCATACATGGAAACTCCTTCAAGACTGTTGGAAAAGCATTCCAGGTGAAGCTGGTTGAGAGAACGCCAAGAGTGTGCAAAGCTGTCAGCAAGACAAAGGGTGGCGCCATTGAAGAATCTCAAATATATTTAGATTTTTTATTTTTTACACTTTTTGTGTTTTCATAGTTCTGATGTCTACACTATGATTCTACAAATAGTAAAAATAAAGAAAACCCAATGAATGAGTAGGTGTTCTAAAACTTTTGACCGGTAGTGTATATTATATATACATACACACACACACATTCATGTGTATACACACACACATTCATGTGTATACACACACACACACACACTCATTCATGTGTATACACACACACACACACACTCATTCATGTGTATACACACACACACACTCATTCATGTGTATACACACACACACACACTCATTCATGTGTATACACACACACACACACACTCATTCATGTGTATACACACACACACACTCATTCATGTGTATACACACACACACACATTCATGTGTATACACACACACACACATTCATGTGTATACACACACACACACACACATTCATGTGTATACACACACACATTCATGTGTATACACACACACATTCATGTGTATACACACACACATTCATGTGTATACACACACACATTCATGTGTATACACACACACATTCATGTGTATACACACACACATTCATGTGTATACACACACACATTCATGTGTATACACACACACACATTCATGTGTATACACACACACACATTCATGTGTATACACACACACACATTCATGTGTATACACACACACACATTCATGTGTATACACACACACACACATTCATGTGTATACACACACACACATTCATGTGTATACACACACACACATTCATGTGTATACACACACACACATTCATGTGTATACACACACACTCATTCATGTGTATACACACACACTCATTCATGTGTATACACACACACTCATTCATGTGTATACACACACACTCATTCATGTGTATACACACACACATGTGTATACACACACACACATTCATGTGTATACACACACACACACTCATGTGTATACACACACACACACTCATGTGTATACACACACACACACTCATGTGTATACACACACACTCATGTGTATACACACACACTCATGTGTATACACACACACTCATGTGTATACACACACACTCATTCATGTGTATACACACACACACACTCATTCATGTGTATACACACACACTCATTCATGTGTATACACACACACACACTCATTCATGTGTATACACACACACACTCATTCATGTGTATACACACACTCATTCATGTGTATACACACACTCATTCATGTGCATACACACACACTCATTCATGTGCATACACACACTCATTCATGTGCACACACACACTCATTCATGTGCACACACACACTCATTCATGTGCACACACACACTCATTCATGTGCACACACACACTCATTCATGTGCACACACACTCATTCATGTGCACACACACACTCATTCATGTGCACACACACACTCATTCATGTGCACACACACACATGTGCACACACACACTCATTCATGTGCACACACACACTCATTCATTCATGTGCATACACACAAACACATTCATGTGCACACACACACTCATTCATTCATGTGCACACACACACACTCATTCATTCATGTGCATACACACACACATTCATGTGCATACACACACACACATTCATGTGCATACACACACACACACACATTCATTCATGTGCATACACACACACACACTCATTCATGTGCATACACACACACATTCATTCATGTGCATACACACACATACATTCATTCATGTGCATACACACACATACATTCATTCATGTGCACACACACACACATTCATGTGCACACACACACTCATGTGCACACACACACACTCCTTCAGTTGCGCACACGCGCGCACACACACATACACACACGTATATACACACACACGTATATACACACACGTATATACACACACACGTATATACACACACACGTATATACACACACACGTATACACACACACACGCGCGTATACACACACACACACACGCGTATACACACACACACACACGCGTGTACACACACACACACGTGTATACACACACACGTGTATACACACACACGTGTATACACACACACACACACGTGTATACACACACACACGTACACACACACGTGTATACACACGTGTACACACACACACGTGTATACACACGTGTACACACACACACACGTGTATACACACACACGCGTATACACACACACGCGCGTATACACACACACGCGCGTATACACACACACGCGCGTATACACACACGCGTATACACACACGCGCGTATACACACACGCGCGTATATACACACACGCGCGTATATACACACGCGCGTATATATACACACACGCGCGCGCATATATACACACACGCGCGCATATATACACACACGCGCGCATATATACACACACGCGCGCATATACACACGCGCGTATATACACACACGCGTATATACACACGCGCGTATATACACACGCACGTATATACACACACGCGCGTATATACACACGCGCGTATATACACACGCGTGTATATACACACGCGCGTATATACACACGCACGTATATACACACGCGCGTATATACACACGCGCGTATATACACACGCGCGTATATACACACGCGCGTATATACACACGCGCGTATATACACACGCGCGTATATACACACGCACACACGCGCGCATATACACACACGCGCGTATATACACACACGCGCGTATATACACACGCACGCGCGTATACACGCACACTCGCGTATACACGCACACGCGCGTATACACGCACACGCGCGTATACACGCACACGCGCGTATACACGCACACGCGCGTATACACGCACACGCGCGCATACACGCACACGCGCGCATACACGCACGCACACACACGCACACGCGCGCACACACGCTCACGTACACACGCGCGTATACACGCACACGCGCGTATACACGCACACGCGCGCATACACGCACACGCGCGCATACACGCGCGCATATACGCACACGCGCATATACACGCGCGCGCATATATACGCACACGCGCATATACACGCACACGCGCATATACACGCACACGCGCATATACACGCACACGCGCATATACACGCACACGCGCATATACACGCACACGCGCATATACACGCACACGCGCATATACACGCACACGCGCATATACACGCACACGCGCATATACACGCACACGCGCATATACACGCACACGCGCATATACACGCACACGCGCATATACACGCACGCACACGCGTATATACACGCACGCACACGCGTATATACACGCACACGCGTATATACACGCACACGCGTATATACACGCACATATACACGCACACGCGTATATACACACACACGCGTATATACACACACACGCGTATACACACACACACGCGTATACACACACACGCGTATACACACACACACGCGTATACACACACACACGCATATACACACACACACGCGTATACACACACACACGCGTATACACACACACACACGCGCGTATACACACACACACACGCGCGTATACACACACACACACGCGCGTATACACACACACACACACGCGTATACACACGCGCGTATACACACGCGCGTATACACACGCGCGTATACACACGCGCGTATACACACGCGCGTATACACACGCGCGTATACACACGCGCGTATACACACACGCGTATACACACACACGCGTATACACACACACGCGTATACACACACACGCGTATACACACACACGCGTATACACACACACGCGTATACACACACACGCGTATACACACACACGCGTATACACACACACACGCGTATACACACACACGCGTATACACACACACGCGTATATACACACACGCATATACACACACACGCGTATACACACACACGCGTGTATATACACACACACACACACGCGCGTATATACACACACACACACGCGCGTATATACACGCACATATACACACACACGCGCGTATATACACACACACACGCGCGCGTATATACACGCACATATACACACACACGCGCGTATATACACACACACGCGCGTATATACACACACACGCGCGTATATACACACACGCGCGTATATACACACACGCGCGTATATACACACACGCGCGTATATACACACACGCGCGTATATACACACACGCGCGTATATACACACACGCGCGTATATACACACACGCGCGTATATACACACACGCGCGTATATACACACACACGCGCGTATATACACACACACGCGCGTATATACACACACACACGTATATACACACACACGCGCGTATATACACACACACACGCGTATATACACACACACACACGCGTATACACACGCGTATACACACACACACCACACACGTATATACACACACACATATATATAAAACACTGTGGACATAGGTGGCCCTAAATAACACTTAGGCGGCCTGCCCAAGGATGTCAATGGCAGAAAAATCCTTGCGAATAGAATCTGAAATCCACTGGTCTAGGATCAAGTTTTTCAAACAGTAAAAAAGATCAGAACTATGGAGTTTTAAAGCATCAGAATGGCCCAGAATCTGTGGTTATGGAGGGACAGCATCCACCTGAGGCAGGGACAGGACAGACAGAAAGGTCTAGAGTGGGTCTACTGAGGCAGTGTTTTATGTCAGCAGTTCTACCCGGTCCGATGTACTGCCTACAGTAGTCTATGGCCTGGCTCCCTATTCAAAAGACAGCCACTCGATTGGATGTGCTACAACAGACAAAAGTGATGACATCACAATGTCAAATCTATAGAGAGCAAGTTTGATCAGCTTTGTTCTTCATCTAGGTTTAGGGATAAAGCTAGCTGTGAGCATGTGAATGGAAATATTTTAGGAAGCACCAAAGCGTTTTGGCCTAGTGAGCGTGACCCTAGTATCCCCATCTGGGTTATGTTAATTTAGGCACACAATAACACATTTTTAAAAGGTTTTGCAACTTTAAAAAAACTTAGTTTCTTATTGGACAAGTCCAGTTCTGATTGTCATTTCCCTTCCGTTTGGTATCTAATGAATGAACAAGACCCTGGGGTTTATTCACTAGGAACAAAACGGAAGCCAACAGAACGAAAGAGGGAGGGACCTACCTGAAATTGTTCAATAGAAACTCTTGTTTTTGTTGCAGTACCCCAGGGATGTAATCATTAGTCCAAACAATTGCGTTTTGCAACGAGTTTCTATTGGACAAATTCAGGTAGCCCCCCCCCTCGGTTTCCCCCTAATGAATATACTCCTGGTGTCAACGCTGAGCAGCAGATGTGTTGTAATCAGCAGCCAGTTGTCAGCAAAGTGGAAATATTGTACCAAACAAGCACTGCTTCCAGCCCAAACATCTACAGGACAGACATATAAGTCACATACAAGTCTTACACAGCACCCGGGTCAGAGAGAAAGTCTCAGCTATTTGGTGGAGGTTCTACTGTAGTGAGTCATGGGCTACAGTGGCAGAGTAAGGAGCCCCTCTCTGTATTGACCTATGGTGAATAATTTGGCAATCACAGGCAGAGTAGATTCAATGAGGAGACATATTTTCTAATCCTATCTGTTATGCTATATAAAGCTGGTATTCTGCAAAGTAATAGCCTATGTTTCAGGCTACCTGTGTTACTGATTGTTGCATGTGCTGACTACCACACAAAAAGTTCTCATTTACTAATTGTAATGCACAAAAGCAGACAGACACACTGTACCCATACTTGTTTTGCAGGGGGTGTTTGATGTACTGCTCGGAATCAGTGACCACAGGTGGTGCAGTGGGGATTACTTCAGGTTGGGGCTCTTCTGTTTCAGGTGCATTCTGGATGGGATGACACAGCAAAAACATTCATCAGTACAATATTAGCTGTTTGCAGGAAATCTGACATCTTTAGACCCATCCTGCCAATAGCTCCTAACATACACAATCATATCAATATCAAGGATAATTATGGAAACTAACTGGGGCAGCAGGTAGCCTAGTGGTTAAAGCTTTGGGCCAGTAACTGAAAGGTTGCTAGATGGAATCCACGAGCTGACAAGGTAAAAATCTGTCATTCTGCTCCCGAACAAGTCTAAACTGACTTGCCTAGTTAAACAATGGTTACATTTAATAAAACTACTACAGACACAAACAATACTACATGTATTCTATCCATGTCGGACTACATTTTAACGTTTTGAATAAAGACAAAACTAGGATTTCTGCCATTTCTACTACTGAATGATACACACAACGCCTCTACATGTCTACTGAATATCTACCAACATCTCTGTAGAAGATGCTGAAGATCTAGACTTCCACTATTGAAAGATCTAGAACAAGGTGATGTGAGGTGACAATGCTAGCCGGCTCTGTTTTGTCAATGTGGTTAGCTAGCTAGCTACGTTTTCTGTTCACCTGAGACTAAGACAAACGTTTGTGTAGTTAGCCATTACTAATAGCTACTAGAGAGCCACATGTGATTGAAACTCTACCTAGTACTCTGTAGCTAACTCCTAAGTAGTTAGCTAGACCGTCCATATGCTTCATCTCTGATTCATTGATTCGCCGCAAGTCATGCGCCTGCTGGATGGGGCTGATTCCAAGATAGCTAACTACTTCAGTATACTGGATGACTCACTCACTAGTACGTTAACTAGCCAACTAAATCACTTTTAACGTTAACTTCTACAGTTGCTAGTTAGCTAATTCAATAACGTCCGATTGTTCCCAATTAGCTATACGACAATGTAGCTAGCTAACTAGTTACAACTAGTAATTCATTCAATTTGGCCCCAAAACAGGTTAATTTGTGCAAAATATTTGCAGATTCAAATGAGCAAGCCCCATGGCAGCAAGTTAGCTAGCTAGCCTGATGGCTATAGTTAGCAAGGTAACGTAAAATCTAGCTAACACAGCACAGACACACGTGTCTAGATGTCACATTTTTTTATAGTGTAAATAAAAACCTATCACAAATACGATCAATAGTTTTGAAGGGACACAGTAACAGTGTAGTATATTGTATTGACTCAATGAACCAAGTATTAACTACCTAGCGATGTCCAGTCCCTCCCTGCCAACAGTCTCCAATGCCACCCCCTAAATCCATCGCTAGCATTGCTGAGCATGTTGGAACCAGACACCAACACTTTCACAGATCCTGGAGCAAAATATTCCGTTAAAACCTGGTAGATTTACACCCTATAAGATGAAACTTAACCAAATAAAAAAAGGATGGGTTCTACATTCAGTTTTTATTCGTGAAATGTCCACATACCTCGATCTCGCTTACCGGCTCCGAAGTCGCCATCTTGCCTGTAGAAATGATCCTGTCCGTTCGGAGCTGGTGCGTCACGAATCACTCAAAAATATACGGAAGCCTTTTTAGTTCAAGAGCATGTGAATGGCAGAAAGCCCGCTATCCCTGACAGTAGACTTTTCGCACGCAGGTATATTATCACTATTTATTCCAGCTATAATACTACAAATATTTAAGTCTCCACTACACTGTGACAAAGGAATGGACCCGGGAATAAGGTAAGCTATCTTTTTTGTTCTACTGGTTACCATCTATTCCCAAAAGTACATTCTTAAGGGTCTACACACACATTTCTAATCAGGGGTATTGCCATCTGTTATGTTCACCTGAGACTGCACGCACGCACACACACACACACACACACACACACACACACACACACACACACACACACACACACACACACACTATTATAGTTTGTATACCTTGAAGTCACTTATTGTCAATAAAGCAAAAAGACACACAACAAGTCCAAAATATAAATACATCTTTATTTCACCAGGGGGTAGCCATTGACAGGAATGCTGAATTTAGTATTTTCTCAAATCTGTCAAACTGATATACACCTTAGTTATTATGTACAGTCATTTTGTCAATCAGTTGCAAAATAACAAGACTGTTATCTACAAACCATGAATAGTACAGTAAAACTGTCAGTTCCACATGAAATGTGTATTTTATACAGTTTTATTCCAATAAAAACCTTTGAGTTTTAAAATGCTGGTGCTAGTTTTTCCTCCTTGATGTACATGTAGGTTACCACAGTTTTCAAGTCACACATAATGGTAGAACCAAGAAATCTTCAAGTGAAACAATTACAAAAGTTTATTATCTTACAAACTGTCTTATGTAAAGCTGGAAACATTTTAAAGTGACTGTTTTCTACCACATTATTAACTTGCAACGGCCTACATTCAATATAATGTAATAGACTATATATGTACTGCAGCTACTTTGTATAAAATGCATTCAATCTATGTGTCAACATTTATCTCAGAGGAAAAATCTAAGTATATGGTTTGACTTTGTCAATCTGTTGACAACATTATTGGAAGAAAGAGAGTTGTGTTATGAGACTGTGTGTGCCCTAGTTGGGTTGAAGCCTGGGTAAATGAACAACCTCACACCTGAGAAACAAAGAGAAAAACAGACATAAAAAAAACATTATCCAGATCTGTGTATTACTGAAATGAAAGCACCAGTGAAATGTGCTTTATCTGCATTGAGCTGCATTAGAGCCAGCATATACGGAGACAGATCAATACAACAGATGCCTAATCAATTGCAGTATTAGTGAATGGGCCCATATTTACATGGTTATGATGGACTAATGTGAGCATTGATGAATACCCTACATGTTTGCCCCCTATTAAAGCAGGTTTATACTGTATACTGCAGAGGTCTACTGTCTGACTCAATACGTGATAGACCTAGAACTTATGATGAAAAGATGCAGAGAATTGATGCTACTCTGTAACTCTGCTCAAGTTGACCAGTGACAAGATTGAAGTACTGTAGTACATAATGCATTCAGGACAGAGACGGTAGAGCACAAGGATATGGCATGCCCATCCAGAAGGGAAACAGCAAATGCTAGTCATGCAAAAAGCATCATAACATCACCCCTAGAATAAACACAGGCTTTGTCAGTGCAGCATCACATTTTGACGAGTTAGCACCATCAGAAAGTAACTACATTTTGACCCTGAAACGGTATGCCACAAGCATTGAGGTTGATTCTATTTCAAAAGCCTTCTATCCAGGTTTTTCAAATGAATTTGAATGAATAAGGTTGAATTGGAAAATTCTCTCTGAATATTACCGTTCTTTTCTGAAATGACACGAGTTAACCCCAACCCTGTATGCCACATTCAGACATCATGTGAAACAGTTATGTAAATGGTGTGTAAACAACGTTTTTAACAACATTTCAACCCTGTTACAGCAGCTGAAATGATCTGAGGAGTGTTTTATTCTGTCAGAGCAGCTTCACCCAAAGAGTAAAGACGAGGCAATGAGAAACAACAAAGGATTTGGTTGGTTTTCTCTCCACTTGTATAATGTATTTATACCCAGTATATGGACAAACATAAGTGCCAATCAATGCCCTAGTCAGTTAAAAAGAGAGGATAGAAATGCTGTCAGCGCCTGTAAGAAACATACAGTAATATAGTCACCATTTCTGAACAGGTTTTATGTGGTCTTTTCAGCTGTGTCTGTATCAAAAACAGACAAGTCCTATTTAAAACACTCTGGAAGTTCAGACAGTGAACCAGACCTGGGTTAAAATACTATTTCAAATATCTCAATTACTTTCCCATACATTCAAAGTAATTATTTAAAAAGACAAGTAGTTGCATCTGGAAATTCGGAAAGTATTTGAAAATACTCAAATACACTGATGCAAATACATTCCCATGCATTTAACCCAGGTATTTGAACATAGTATTTTACATAAGTATTTGAAAATACTATCAATTTGTTTTTTACAATCAACCATTAAAATATTCAAATAAAAGTACTTATTTTGGGCTGTGTATTTTGAAAATACTCAAATACATAGAAAAAAGCATTTTAAATACCAGATACTCAAATACACATGTATTTGAACCCAGGTCTTCAGTGAACGTACTGTACATAGTTATCCAGATACATAAAAATTAAGTGTAGTTGAAAACAAGCACCATAATCTGACACAATCTTTATATGCAGCATTTCATAATTGCTTAGTAAGCCAGTTTTTTTTGTGAGACTGATATGCAATTTATAATGTTACAAATTCATAGTTGAATAAAATCATTCTACAACAAAAAAACGAACAGGTTTCAAACAAGCTGTCGGATATATCTCTCTATCTGTACATATTGGAACGGGACCTTTTTCAAGTTATGAAAAATCAAAAAGTGCTTTTTCAATATGTCATCATCTGTACGTTTAACAAAAAGACTAAAACGATCCAGCCCAACACAAGGTAGTAAAGTTCCTTCATGACCACCAATAGAGGAACAGGAAGAGAAGGAAAAGCACCATGCTACATGGGAACATTTTTTTCACATAAAACTAGAGTAAATGTGTGTAGTCTAGTCTTACATACTGTGTAATATGTGGTGTGTTTATCGAAAGTTGCTGCTACAGATGGCACCAATACATGATCAATCATTGATAAAACTCCTTTTGTGAAAAGAGCACTCTTGGCTGAAACAAAGACCATAGAGACTTGACATGAGTGTTTACTAGTGTAAAATGCTGGATGACAGCAACATTGCAGTAAACAGGCTTGCATCAAGAAATAAAATAAAAAAATAGTTTTTGAAAAATGGTCAGAATAAATAATCACATCTTGTTTGTTCTTATTAATCAAGTTGTATTTAAAACCAGTTTAAAAACACATTTAAAATTGGTTCTGAGCACCATCTCTTTACATGAAAAAACCAGACCCCAAAAATCAAACACTAAAAGTCACAGTTAAAAACCCACAAACGATATTCTTCCTCATCACTTTGAAAGCAGAGACGAAGAGAAACAAAAATAAACAGACATACGTTTGGAAAAAGTAACACAATGAAATAACACAGAAAAAGGAGATTAGAAGTGTAAAGTTGATTGAGGTAAGGCAGTAGCACAGGGTGGTGTGTGTGTTAAAATGTAATCGCTGTATGTGTCTGTGAGTGAATGTGTGCCTGTGTACGTGTGTGTACATAACAGTATCATGTCCAGCGGTTGTAAGGGCCTGTGACCTGTGTCAGAGCATAAGGGGACACAGTGACCACCCCATCCCGCGCTACGGTCACCGCCTGCCGGGTAGGAACCTTCAACACCCCTTTCTTCTCCTCCGGGCCCTCCTCTTCTACCTCCTCCTCAGGCTCCACACTCTCAGCCCCGGCCCCCTTCCCCCTCTTCCCCTTCCCCTTGACCGGGCTAACCTCTTCCAGGTCCAGGCCCATCCCTATCCTCTCAGCCTCCTCCTCCCTCTCCCGCTCCCTCCGGGCCATCTTTGCCTCCCACATGTGCAGGCCATGGTCAGGCTCGTTGAGGGATTTGTGCTGGTAGAAGACCAGGGAGATGCGGGTGGGGTGGCTGCGGTCGGGTCGGAGGATGGGGGTGGTGGCATGGAGCTCTCTGCGTGCGCACTCAATCAGAATGGAACCGTGGGAGGGAGCCACCGCCACCCCGCCAATGTCACTGTCCAGGAAGTTGTGCTCGCTGTCTGACCACACCTCTTCCTGTTCCTGTTTGACCTCTTCCGGGTTGGGGAAGAGAGGGGGAGGGGCCTGAAGGGGGAAATGAGTGGCACAGTGGGGGAGGTCATGACCTCCATGACCTTTAACCCCATCCCCGATCTCCTCCGCCACCCCGGGGAGCCCGTTGAGTCTGCTGTGGAGGCCCTCTGGGTGGGGGAGGGGGGCGGAGAAGGAGGAGGAGGATGGAGGAGGAGTACTGTGGCTGTGGGGGGGTCTGACAAGAGGGGAGCAGTGCACCTCGTTGGGTTCCATTTTAAACGTCCTGGGGGGGTAGTCGCCAGGTGTCCCACATCTCTCAGTGTTCGCCAGCTGCTTTCTGATGAGTCCTGGGGAGTAACCATTTACATCCTCTCCCATTGTCTTGTAATGGAGGGGGGATCCATTGCACTGGGCCCCTGGTGGCCCTCTGTATCCGTACTGGGTGGAAGGCATGCCGGGACGATGGGGGGAAAGAGCCTCCATCCCCGGGGTGGATCTTCCTGGAGGAGTGGGGTAGGTGGGAGTGCTGTGGTGGTAAGGGCTAGGGGAGTTAGACTCTGGAGCATAGGCACCCACACTTCCTGGTGTGAAAGAGCTGTAGAAGGACTGAGGCTCTGCTTTGAATGAGGAGGACTGATCAACTGAGGAAGTGCTTTTGGAACCTGGAAGGTGAAATATACAACCCAGGATCAAGCATTTTATTGTAAGAAAAATGCAGAAAATCAATCAACCAATTTATCAATTAGTAAATCATTAATAAATTAATTAATCTACCAACCAACTGATTAATCATTCATTCAACCAATCAACCAACCAACCAATCAACCAACTAATCAAACAACCAATCAACCAACCAGAGGTCTCTACCTTTGTTGGTGCTCTCGGTCTTGACCTTGCCCGGGGTTAGTGGACTCTGTCCAGGCTTCCTGTCCTGAGCTGCAGCCTGTTTGTCAGCCTGGGCCTTCAGCTTGGCCTCCTGCTTCCTCTTACGGGCTGATTTCACCGGCTCAGCCAGCAGACGCACCTGGTGATGATATAAACATGGTCATTTAGTAAAAGCTTTTATCAAGTGGTTTGAAGTAAACACGCAAATACAGCACATCCCACTGGGCACAGACATCATTTCAATGTCTGGTTTGGATTTACATTTGGTTGAATTTCACCATGTCAATGGATTTCGGTTAAAAGTTGGTTGAAAAAAAAATACGAAATTCCTTTATGTTGATGACTTTTTGCAAATCCAATCAGTTTTCCACAAGAATTCAACACCATCACATAGATTTTTTGTTGTTGAAATGACATGGAAACAATGTTGATTTTGCCCAGTGGGATGTGACTTGTGCAAGATCAAACCCAAAACTCTCCAATTGACATGGTCTTGACGCCAACTAATTTCAATCCCGTAGAGTGCAAGGCTAACCAACCCTCAACCGGGTGAGCAACTGGAGGTTGATTAGTAGAATCAAGTGTGTTAGAGCAAGGCTGGAACAAAAGCCTGCATACCCAGTAAGCACAGGAGGAGGATTGGCCACCCCGTGTAACAGCCCCTGCCTCCTGGTTCTCTACAGGGGGTAAGAACCGATTTAGGGTGAAGTAAACGCTGATCTCTTGGGTCAGTTTCATATTTTCCCCACTAATGGTTACTGTTAGGATTAGAGGAGAGGAAGCTGCTCCTAGATCTGCACCTAGGGGAAACTTAGGAACGCGTAGGAACTGTTAGGATTAGAGGAGAGGAAGCTGCTCCTAGATCTGCACCTAGGGGAAACTTAGGAACGTGTAGGAACTGTTAGGATTAGAGGAGAGGAAGCTGCTCCTAGATCTGCAGCTAGGGGAAACTTAGGAACGCGTAGGAACAGTTAGGATTAGAGAAGAGGAAGCTGCTCCTAGATCTGCAGCTAGGGGAAACTTAGGAACGCGTAGGAACTGTTAGGATTAGAGAAGAGGAAGCTGCTCCTAGATCTGCACCTAGGGGAAACTTAGGAACGCGTAGGAACTGTTAGGATTAGAGGAGAGGAAGCTGCTCCTAGATCTGCACCTAGGGGAAACTTAGGAATGCGTAGGAACTGTTAGGATTAGAGGAGAGGAAGCTGCTCCTAGATCTGCACCTAGGGGAAACTTAGGAACGCGTAGGAACCTACCTCTCTGGGGAAGGCTGACAGCACCTGCAGGGCCCCAGTCTGGATCTTGTCCCACTGGCCATCGGCACGGCCAAACTCATCCCTCTGTGAGATCTTATAGAGGGGTAGGACGTGGAGCTGTTCATCCTCAGGGATGTTACGCACCGCACGGTTGTCCTCCTTGGTTAAAGTGCAAACCTGCAGGAGGGTCAGACAACAATACATTTTACATAAATGGAAAAGACTAGCAAAGTATCTGAGAGTTTCTGGGATGAAATGCCTACGGTATCTTGGTTGAAGTGAAAACGCGTGAGGTGACCAAAAAGTACATGACATTTCATATCGATTTTTGTTTCCACTATGGATTTTAAAAAATGATTTGATAGTGACATTTGTCTAAGCTAATGTTGAATTCTGCTTCCAATGGCCCAGTTACAGTATGTCCATTAACGCACAAAACACGACCACAACACTAACTCTCAACGGTGTTGTCCATTAAAATGCTGGCACAAGAAGCAAGTGTGTGTAAGTATTTGTGTTTCTCTGTGTGTGTGCGAGTGAGCGAGCGTATGTATGTATCAACAAAAATGAGAAGGCCTACAGGGAGGAGGTTAGAGCCCTGGCGGAGTGGTGTGTGGAAAATAACCTCTTCCTCAACGTTAACAAAACTAAAGAGCTGATCATGGACGACAGGAGACAGAAGAGTGTACACACCCCCATCCTCCTCAACGGGGCCGCAGTGGATATGGTCAAAAGCTTAATGTTCCTCAGCATGCACATCACGGAAGACCTGAAATGGTCTCACCACACCAACATTGCGGTGAAGAGTGCGCAGCAGTGCCTCCAGAACCTCAGGCGGCTGAACAAATTCCCTCACGAACTCCTACAGTTGCACCATTGAGAGCATTCTGTCAGGCTCCATCACTGCCTGGCACGGAAACTGCACAGCAATCAAACGCATGGCTCTCCGGAGTGTGGCTAGGTCAGCTGACAGCATCACCAGCAGCAGACCATCATTACCAGACCATCAGACTGTTGGACAGCTTCTATTACCATCAGACTGTTGGACAGCTTCTATTACCATCAGACTGATGAACAGCTTCTATTACCATCAGACTGATGAACAGCTTCTATTACCATCAGACTGTTGAACAGCTTCTATTACCATCAGACTGATGAACAGCTTCTATTACCATCAGACTGATGAACAGCTTCTATTACCATCAGACTGTTGGACAGCTTCTATTACCATCAGACTGTTGAACAGCTTCTATTACCATCAGACTGATGAACAGCTTCTATTACCATCAGACTGTTGGACAGCTTCTATTACCATCAGACTGTTGAACAGCTTCTATTACCATCAGACTGTTAGACAGCTTCTATTACCATCAGACTCTTGTACAGCTTATATTACCATCAGACTGCTGAACAGCTCCTATTACCATCAGACTGATGAACAGCTTATATTACCATCAGACTGTTGTACAGCTTCTATTACCATCAGACTGTTGTACAGCTTATATTACCAGACTATCAGACTGTTGAACAGCTTCTATTACCATCAGACTGTTGAACAGCTTCTATTACCAGACCATCAGACTGTTGAACAGCTTCTATTACCTGACCATCAGACTGTTAGACAGCTTCTATTACCATCAGACTGTTGGACAGCTTCTATTACCATCAGACTCTTAGACAGCTTCTATTACCATCAGACTGTTAGACAGCTTCTATTACCATCAGACTGATGAACAGCTTCTATTACCATCAGACTGTTAGACAGCTTCTATTACCATCAGACTGTTAGACAGCTTCTATTACCATCAGACTGTTGAACAGCTTCTATTACCATCAGACTGTTAGACAGCTTCTATTACCATCAGACTGTTAGACAGCTTCTATTACCATCAGACTGTTGAACAGCTTCTATTACCATCAGACTGTTAGACAGCTTCTATTACCATCAGACTGATGAACAGCTTCTATTACCATCAGACTGATGAACAGCTTCTATTACCATCAGACTGTTAGACAGCTTCTATTACCATCAGACTGATGAACAGCTTCTATTACCATCAGACTGATGAACAGCTTCTATTACCATCAGACTGTTAGACAGCTTCTATTACCATCAGACTGATGAACAGCTTCTATTACCATCAGACTGATGGACAGCTTCTATTACCATCAGACTGATGAACAGCTTCTATTACCATCAGACTGATGAACAGCTTCTATTACCATCAGACTGATGAACAGCTTCTATTACCATCAGACTGTTAGACAGCTTCTATTACCATCAGACTGATGAACAGCTTCTATTACCATCAGACTGTTAGACAGCTTCTATTACCATCAGACTGATGAACAGCTTCTATTACCATCAGACTGATGAACAGCTTCTATTACCATCAGACTGTTAGACAGCTTCTATTACCATCAGACTGATGAACAGCTTCTATTACCATCCGACTAATGAACAGCTTCTATTACCAGACCATCAGACTGTTGTACAGCTTCTATCACCAGACCATCAGACTGTTGTACAGCCATCAATAATCGTCTACTGGGTGATGCACAGACAACACACACACAAACTATCACACACACACACACACACACACATACAGACACACACACACACTCACAGCCAACGATAATGTCCAATGTTATACAGACATTAAACCACTGGATACTACAAGTTTACACTGTGTATTTAAATACTGTATTCTCGACATACCTGTAGCTCATTGTAATATTTCTACTATTGTACATCACATTTTAGTGACACTTTATACACACAGCAGGTCACTCTAATATATCTACTGCTGTACATATCATTCTTAGTATATATTGTCTAAATGAAGCTGGTGTAGATGTAGATTGCATTTGGACTACTGTTACAGTGTTATTTGGGTTCTTAAAATTATTTCTTAATCTTTTTTATTATCTGTGTACTTGTTCGACATTTTACTGAATTTAGGAGCTAGTAACATAAGCATTTCACTAAACATCTGCTAAACTGTGTATGGGACCAATCAACTTTGATTTTATTTGACCTGTGTCTATGTCTCTGTTTGTTTGACAGCAAATCTGTGTGTGCATATGAATCCAGCCATGTGAGGAGCATACCACAGTGCTGCCGTTGTTCATGTTCTGTGTGTCTTTGTGAGCGTGGGCGCAGAAATCCACACAAGCCGTGACCCCGGAGAAAGGTCGGCCCGCCCTCCGACCCAGCCTGCAGTCCTGGCCCGCCTGCTCCAGATCCACCTGGTTTTGGAAGGCCTCCGGGGCCAGTCTCTGGTAGACAGGACCCAGGTCTGTGGCCAGGTTCTGCAGACGATGCTCCAGTTTCACCTCCTGAACAACACACAGACAGACAACACACAGATCAGAGGTAGAGTGGGATAAATACGAACAGTAACAGATGAGGGAAAAGCTGTGTGAAATTAAAGGAGAGCCCCGGGAGAATCCCTGAAATCCCAGTAATGTTTCAGCCACTGTTGTCCTTGTCAGACTTTGGCTGTCATACCCACCTGAGGCCACTAGGCGGTGTCTATTAGCCATTTTAACAAGAAGACTATTCACTGAGGAATATCTATTCTAAACCATTGTTTATGAAGCTATAACAAGACTTACATTAGCAAAGTAGAGAGCTAGGGTCTAGGCATATAGGGAAGGGGATAAGGTTAATTTTCCAACCAGTCTCTCAAATCTAAGTAAGGGTGCCAAACTCAATTTCTAGAGCGCCACAGTGTCTGATGGTTTTTCCTCTCTTTCCCTTAAGATAGCTCTGACCAGACCAAATGTACATAGAAATGTGAGTTATAGATCTGTCATTCTCATCAAAAGCAAGTCTAAGAAGCAGTAGATCTGTTCTATGAGCGCTATTTGTTCAACGCTGGTCCGACCAATCTGATTCCACACTCCAAGACTGCTTCCATCACGTGGACTGGGATATGTTTCGTATTGCGTCAAACAACAACATTGACTAATACGCTGATTCGGTGTGCGAGTTCATTAGAATGTGCGTTGAAGATGTCATTCCCATAGCAACGATTAAAACATTCCCAAACCAGAAAATGTGGATTGATGGCAGCATTCGGGTTAAACTGAAAGCGCGAACCACTGCTTTTAATCAGGGCAAGGTGACTGGAAACATGACCGAATACAAACAGTGTAGCTATTCCCTCCGCAAGGCAATCAAACAAGCTAAGCGTCAGTATAGAGACAAAGTAGAATCTCAATTCAACGGCTCAGACACAAGAGGTATGTGGCAGGGTCTACAGTCAATCACGGATTACAAAAAGAAAACCAGCCCCGTCACGGACCAGGATGTCTTGCTCCCAGGCAGACTAAATAACTTTTTTGCCCGCTTTGAGGACAATACAGTGCCAATGACACGGCCTGCAACCAAAACATGCGGACTCTCCTTCACTGCAGCCGACGTGAGGAAAACATTTAAACGTGTTAACCCTCGCAGGGCTGCAGGCCCAGACGGCATCCCCAGCCGCACCCTCAGAGCATGCGCAGACCAGCTGGCTGGTGTGTTTACGGACATATTCAATCAATCCCTATCCCAGTCTGCTATTCCCACATGCTTCAAGAGGGCCACCATTGTTCCTGTTTCCAAGAAAGCTAAGGTAACTGAGCTAAACGACTACCGCCCCATAGCACTCACTTCCGTCATCATGAAGTGCTTTGAGAGACTAGTCAAGGACAATATCACCTCCACCCTACCTGACACCCTAGACCCACTCCAATTTGCTTACCGCCCAATTAGGTCCACAGACGATGCAATCTCAACCACACTGCACACTGCCCTAACCCATCTGGACAAGAGGAATACCTATGTGAGAATGCTGTTCATCGACTACAGCTCGGCATTTAACACCATAGTACCCTCCAAGCTCGTCATCAAGCTCGAGACCCTGGGTCTCGACCCCGCCCTGTGCAACTGGGTACTGAACTTCCTGACGGGCCGCCCCCAGGTGGTGAGGGTAGGCAACAACATCTCCACCCCGCTGATCCTCAACACTGGGGCCCCACAAGGGTGCGTTCTGAGCCCTCTCCTGTACTCCCTGTTCACCCACGACTGCGTGGCCACGCACGCCTCCAACTCAATCATCAAGTTTGCGGACGACACAACAGTGGTAGGCTTGATTACCAACAACGACGAGACGGCCTACAGGGAGGAGGTGAGGGCCCTCGGAGTGTGGTGTCAGCAAAATAACCTCACACTCAACGTCAACAAAACTAAGGAGATGATTGTGGACTTCAGGAAACAGCAGAGGGAACACCCCCCTATCCACATCGATGGAACAGTAGTGGAGAGGGTAGTAAGTTTTAAGTTCCTCGGCGTACACATCACAGACGAACTGAATTGGTCCACCCACACAGACAGCATCGTGAAGAAGGCGCAGCAGTGCCTCTTCAACCTCAGGAGGCTGAAGAAATTTGGCTTGTCACCAAAAGCACTCACAAACTTCTACAGATGCACAATCGAGAGCATCCTGGCGGGCTGTATCACCGGGGGCAAACTACCTGCCCTCCAGGACACCTACACCACCCGATGTCACAGGAAGGCCATTAAGATCATCAAGGACAACAACCACCCGAGCCACTGCCTGTTCACCCCGCTATCATCCAGAAGGCGAGGTCAGTACAGGTGCATCAAAGCTGGGACCGAGAGACTGAAAAACAGCTTCTATCTCAAGGCCATCAGACTGTTTAACAGCCACCACTAACATTGAGTGGCTGCTGCCAACACACTGACTCAACTCCAGCCACTTTAATAATGGGAATTGATGGGAAATGATGTAAAATATATCACTAGCCACTTTAAACAATGCTACCTAATATAATGTTTACATACCCTACATCATTCATCTCATATGTCTACGTATATACTGTACTCTATATCATCTACTGCATCTTTATGTAATACATGTATCACAAGCCACTTTAACTATGCCACTTTGTTTACATACTCATCTCATATGTATATACTGTACTCGGTATCATCTACTGTATCTTGCCTATGCTGCTCTGTACCATCACTCATTCATATATCTTTATGTACATATTCTTTATCCCCTTACACTTGTGTCTATAAGGTAGTAGTTTTGGAATTGTTAGCTAGATTACTTGTTGGTTATTACTGCATTGTCGGAACTAGAAGCACAAGCATTTCGCTACACTCGCACTAACATCTGCTAACCATGTGTATGTGACAAATAAATTTGATTTGATTTGATATTTCTATGCTTCCCGTTCTTAAGTTTCATTTTAGCGTCTTTTACTTTCAGTTTTGTAAGCCAGCTTAAAAGGGCTGAAAATACACATTTTAAATCAAATTGATTTATAAAGCCCTTCTTACATCCGCTGATATCTTAAAGTGCTGTACAGAAACCCAGCCTAAAACTCCAAACAGCAAGCAATGCAGGTGTAGAAGCACGGTGGCTAGGAAAAACTCCCTAGAAAGGCCAGAACCTAGGAAGAAACCTAGAGAGGAACCAGGCTATGAGGGGTGGCCAGTCCTCTTTTGGCTGTGCCAATATGTTTGTTAATGGAAAAGATATTTCACAGCGATTTAGATGGTATAATGATTATCTACACTATACTGGCTTGTTTTGTCACAAACTAATTAGAATTTTAGCAACCAGGAAATGGCACAGCGATTTAGATGGTATAATGATTATCTACACTATACTGGCTTGTTTTGTCACAAACTAATTAGAATTTTAGCAACCAGGAAATGGCACAGCGATTTAGATGGTATAATGATTATCTACACTATACTGGCTTGTTTTGTCTCAAACTAATTAGAATTTTAGCAACCAGGAAATGGCACAGCGATTTAGATGGTATAATGATTATCTACACTATACTGGCTTGTTTTGTCACAAACTAATTAGAATTTTAGCAACCAGGAAATGGCACAGCGATTTAGATGGTATAATGATTATCTACACTATACTGGCTTGTTTTGTCACAAACTAATTAGAATTTTAGCAACCAGGAAATGGCACAGCGATTTAGATGGTATAATGATTATCTACACTATACTGGCTTGTTTTGTCACAAACTAATTAGAATTTTAGCAACCAGGAAATGGCACAGCGATTTCTATACTGTGTAGCTTTAATTAGGAAAATACGTGCAAGGGAGGGATGAAGATCTGCTGACACTGTGGCTGGCCCTAGAGGAATGGAGTTTGACACAACACTGTGGCTGGCCCTAGAGGAATGGAGTTTGACACAACACTGTGGCTGGCCCTAGAGGAATGGAGTTTGACACAACACTGTGGCTGGCCCTAGAGGAATGGAGTTTGACACAACACTGTGGCTGGCCCTAGAGGAATGGAGTTTGACACAACACTGTGGCTGGCCCTAGAGGAATGGAGTTTGACACAACACTGTGGCTGGCCCTAGAGGAATGGAGTTTGACACAACACTGTGGCTGGCCCTAGAGGAATGGATTTTGACACAACACTGTGGCTGGCCCTAGAGGAATGGAGTTTGACACAACACTGTGGCTGGCCCTAGAGGAATGGAGTTTGACACAACACTGTGGTTTGCCCTAGAGGAATGGAGTTTGACACAGTTTGACTGGAGTGTCCTGGTCCCCACCTCCTGCGGCATGTCTCCCAGCAGGCGGAACTTGCGGGGGATCTTGCTGCGGGCGAACTTGCAGCCGTTGAAGTACATACTCCAGGAGCAGCCAAAGGAGAAGGAAGCGCCGCAGGTGTTCGGGTCCACACCCTGGCAAGCACACGTCCGACTGGAGAGAAACAGAGGGAGAGAGATGGGGAGAGGGAGGAGAGAGAGCAGAGAGGAGAGGGATGAGAGGGAAGGAGGGAAAGAGATGGGGAGAGGGAGTAGAGAGGGAAGGAGGGAGAGAGATGGAGAGAGGGAAGGAGGGAGAGAGATGGAGAGAGGGAGTAGAGAGCAGAGAGGAGAGGGATGGAGAGAGGGAAGGAGGGAGAGAGATGGAGAGAGGGAAGGAGGGAGAGAGATGGAGAGAGGGAGTAGAGAGAGCAGGGAGGAGAGGGATGAGAGAGGGAAGGAGGGAGAGAGATGGGGAGCGGGAGGAGAGAGGGAAGGAGGGAGAGAGATGGAGAGAGGGGGAGGATGAGGTGAGACAATCAGTAGATCCTGGCACACAACTGAAGAGTGGGAAAGAGACAGGTGACTATCTAGAAATGCTAGAAAGAATGTAACTCACTCCTTTGTTATGACAATAATTAGTTCTATGAATGTAAATGTGTATGGGTAAGCCTATTTTTAAATAATTGTTAAAAGTCTGTTCTTTCAGTAACTCACTCCTCGTTGAGTGCACAGCGCCGGCTGGTGGGGGAGCCGTATTTACAGAGAGTCTGGGTGAGCTCCTGGTACAGACTGTCTGCCACGCCCCGGGGGATGCCCTCCCATGCCAAGATGAGAATCACCACCACGGCACTCTCACAGCGGTGCCCTGCCCGGTGTCTCACCAGACACAGCAGCTTCTCCTCCTCACTGCCCCGACGGATCACCTGGGAGAGAGAGAAGGGTTACGACACAGACATGCAGATGTGTGTATACACACACACAGCCACATACACACACACACTAGTGCACACAGTGAAGGAAAAAAGTATTTGATCCCCTACTGATTTTGTACATTTGCCCACTGACAAAGAGAGGATCAGTCTATAATTTTAATGGTAGGTTTATTTGAACAGTGAGAGACAGAATAACAACAAAAAAATCCAGAAAAACGCATGTCAAAAATGTTATAAATTGATTTGCATTTTAATGAAGTATTTGACCCCTCTGCAAAACAATACTTAGTACTTGGTGGCAAAACCCTTCTTGTAGTTGACCACCAGGTTTGCACACATCTCAGGGGCGAGTTTCTCCCACTCCTCTTTGCAGATCTTCTCCATGTCATTAAGGTTTCGAGGCTGGCGTTTGGCAACTCAAACCTTCAGCTCCCTCCACAGATTGTCTATGGGATTAAGGTCTGGAGACTGGCTAGGCAACTCCAGGACCTTAATGTGCTTCTTCTTGAGCCACTCCTTTGTTGCCTTGGCCGTGTGTTTTAAGGTCATTGTCATGCTGGAATACCCATCCACGACCCATTTTCAATGCCCTGGCTGAGGGAAGGAGGTTCTCACCCAAGATTTGACGGTACATGGCCCCGTCCATCGTCCCTTTGATGCATGCGGTGAAGTTGTCCTGTCCCCTTAGCAGAAAAACACCCCCAAAGCATAATGTTTCCACCTCCATGTTTGACGGTGGGGATGGTGTTCTTGGGGTCATAGGCAGCATTCCTCCTCCTCCAAACACGGCGAGTTGAGTTGATGCCAAAGAGCTCCATTTTGGTCTCATCTGACCACAACACTTTCACCCAGTTGTCCTCTGAATCATTCAGATGTTCATTGGCAAACTTCAGACGGGCATGTATATGTGCTTTCTTGAGCAGGGGTACCTTACGGGCGCTGCAGGATTTCAGTCCTTCACTGCGTAGTGCATTACCAATTGTTTTCTTGGTGACTATGGTCCCAGCTGCCTTGAGATCATTGACAAGATCCTCCCGTGTAGTTCTGGGCTGATTCCTCACCGTTCTCATGATCATTGTAACTCCACGATGTGAGATCTTGCATGGAGCCCCAGGCTGAGGGAGATTGACAGTTATTTTGTGTTTCTTCCATTTGCGAATAATCGCACCAACTGTTGTCACCTTCTCACCAAGCTGCTTGGCGATGGCCTTGTAGCCCATTCCAGCCTTGTGTAGGTCTACAATCTTGTCCCTGACATCGTTGGAGAGCTCTCTGGTCTTGGCCATGGTGGAGAGTTTGGAATCTGATTGATTAATTGCTTCTGTGGACAGGTGTCTTTTATACAGGTAACAAGCTGAGATTAGGAGCACTCCCTTTAAGAGTGTGCTCCTAATCTCAGCTCGTTACCTGTATAAAAGACACCTGGGAGCCAGAAATCTTTCTGATTGAGAAGGGGTCAAATACTTATTTCCCTCATTCAAATGCAAATCAATTTATAACATTAGTGACATGTGTTTTTCTGGATTTTTTGTTGTTGTTATTCTGTCTCTCACTGTTCAAATAAACCTACCATTAAATTAAAAACGGATCATTTCTTTGTCAGTGGGCAAACGTACAAAATCAGCAGGGGATCAAATACTTTTTTCCCTCACTGCACACACACACACACACACACACACACACACACACACACACACACACACACACACACACACACACACACACACACACACACACACACACACACACATGGTACTTACCCACTTGGCGATGGGACAGCCCTGGGAACTGCGTCCTTCTTTCCCAGTATACACCACCACCTCCACCCTTACCGCCTTCCCTTTCTCTCCATACCTTTGAACACACACAGCGATAACATACATCATATATTAACGGCTTTTCACAAGTCTCACCTTAGAGCATAAAAACACAATCCTTTCAGCAATGTCATCTCTCCCCATATCTGCCACCATCAGCACTAAAATCTTGCAATGACTGTCAATACAGCCACAAATCACATTTTGAGAACTTTAGCAAAAGACAGTGGGACTACATCACTAGCCAAAATGCAGCAAACGGAACAACTCAAAACAAGTAAAAACTATTTAAAACTAAAGCACTGATGTCATTCAGCAGAAACTACAGAGCAGAGACTCTCCTCATGGGCCCCTCGACTAGGCCCAAGAGGTTTCCTGTTCTAACATGCAGTGTGTGTGTGTGTGTGTTTTTGTATGTGTGAATATGTATCTCCGTGTGTGTGTGTGTGTGTGGCAAGCTTGGTGCTGCTTTCCTTCAGCGACAGCCTCTATAATATAATATATGAGCTATAATATGACTGTAAGCCCCACCTCATTCCATGAACACCACGAGCCCTGTGGGATACCAGGCCTTTGGCAGGGCAGGTGGTTCACCGAGTACACTGATAGGACAAAACATTAAGAACACCTTCCTAATATTGAGTTGCACTCCCACCCCTTTTGCTCTCAGAACAGCCTCAATTCGTTAAGGCATGGACTCTAAAGGTGTCGAAAGCGTTCCACAGGGATGCTGGCCCATGTTGACTCCAATGCAGCTACATACAGTAGGCTAGTAGAGTCTGGCAGTTATAGATATTGGCTTAGCCCTATAATCCTACTGGTAAACCAACCTGTTAGGCACTGAGCCCCTCCTGTTTTCATATCAACTCTATTATCTTGTCAGTATTACACACCTAATAGATTTGTCATGAAAACAGAAGTGGATTAGCAACTCACAGGTTTGCCATCCCAATTGGACTATGAACGCATAAAGTAAAATGGCTGGGCAACAACAAACACTTTTCTTCTCCCCTAAGCTTGTTTATGGAATGGAGTAAAATAACTGATGCAGTTTGTGTTATTTGAGGTTGTTACCTGTTCTCCATCATCTCTCTGACGGCTGACACACTGGGTCCAGCACCAAGGTGAGTATAATATGGACCCTCCTCCTTCTCTATGATTTGCTCTGTGGAGAGAGAGTCGTTTGTAGAACGCAGCTTCAGCTAATTTCAGGCAAACAAATGGTCTGTCCTTGGATGTGACAAATACAGCGCCAGTTAAGCACAGTAGAGCATGTGGCATGCTGTATCACACTAAAGAATTTCCCAATGGATACAAAGAAAGCCATCATCATCTTCATCATTATCATTATTATCCTCATCATTATAATCAGCATCATTATTATCATCATCCTCATTATCATCATCATCATTATCCTCATCATTATCATCCTCATCATTATCATCATCATTAGGGTGACTCACTCATGCATCCACAGGAGGGGATCTCAGAGAGTTTCTTGGAGGGGGTGTTAAGCAGATTCTTAGTGGGCGTGTCCAGGAACCTGAGGGGCGATTCCAGGAAGCTGTTCACGTTGTGTTTGGTGGGTGTCGACTCCTCCGATAGATCCAAATCGCCGTTAGCTGACGTGGACAAGACGGTGACCGGACCGGACCTCTCCACTTTGTAATACCCCTGCTGTTGACCCCCAGAGGAGTAGCCATTGGATAAACCATGGTTCAACCCGGTTCTGTGGTTGTTAGAGTCTATGCTGGTGAAACTGGGGATAGTGGAGCTAGCCTTTAGGTTAGCACCGTGCTGCTGCCCAACGTAGGGCTGCGATACCTGAGAATACAATCCTCTTTCACAATCATGTCCTTGTCCAACTCCTTGTCCTTGTAAAGGGTCCAGGTGACCGTTGAAATGCGACCACTGTTGGTTGTCATGACCATAACCTTGACTTCGACCACGATCGACGGCTCCAGAGGTTTTGTGGTATTTGACCCCACTGTGGGCGTTACTGTAGTAAAAGAGCTGTCGTCGTTCCTCCTGAGCCTCAGTCAGGTACCTCTTCAGATCCATCTGGGCCTGAGGCAGGAACAGGCTCCTCTTGTGGCTGAGCGATGATGTCTTCGGCTGGGGCAGAACCTTCTGGACCCTGGCTCTGTGGGGGGTCTTGCCGTTGGGTATTCGTTTGTACAGGGGGGTACGGTTGTTGGGTTTGCAGCCCTCCTCTTCCAGCCCCTCCGTTCCCTTCTTCTTCCTAGGTTTAGAAAGTGTGGTCCTGGGTTTCTTCACAGGGGTCTTCTTGTGGTTGGGTGGTGCTTGTTCCGAGTTGTAGTTGTACTTGATGGCTGAGACTGGAGTTCCTCTGGGAGGGTTGTTCTCTGAGTGCTGGGAGGGGTGGAAACCCTGCTGCTTGTGACGTGATTGAATGATGAACGCCAACTCGGCAAGTTGAGCCGCCACCTCTTCCTCATCCCTGTTCCTCCCGCTCTTACTCACCGTCCTCTCTATTGTTTCCTTGCTGTTCCTCTCCATGTCTTTCCGCTGTCTGAAAGTGCCTTCGCCCCTGTTATGTTGAGAACCAAGGCCTTGGTCTGCTCTCCTGTACAGGTGTTGTCCTGCTCTCTCGGTGCTGTCGTAGGGAAGTCTGTCACAGTCCGAGCTGGCTTCTAGCAGGTCCTGTAGGGACAGGTTGCCAGTGGCTGCGGGGCTACGGGAATGACACTGGATGACATGAGCTTGTCTGGCCACTGGGGAGCGTATGACTGAGGTCTGGTGCAGAGGGGAACGTATGACTGAGGTCTGGTGCAGAGGGGAGTTGATCACTAGAACTTTGTTGGAGCCCTGGAGAGGGGTGTTTCTATTGGATAAGTGCATGGATGGTGTGGTGGGGTTTTCACCCTGTGCGTTGGTTCTAAAGGGTTCTGGGGAGTTTTGTGGGATAGCTGCCAGTAAGGTTAGCGCCTCGATAGCGATAGCCTGGTCATTGCTAATATTCCTCTCTTCTACCAAAGACTGGATGCTTGGCTGAGAGAGATCTGGAGAGGGTTGCTCTCGTTTGACAATAATGTCGAGAGCTTTTCGTGGACTGATGGGAGCACTTTTCAAGCAAATATCCACCTTAAAGTCCTCCGGCTCTGTTTTGAACGAGCGTAGCACCGGGGATCGGGAGCTACACAACTTCTCCTCCAGACCCTTCCTGTCTGTGATAGAGAAACACACCACGGCTGCTAGCGTGGACAGAGCGTCCTCATAGACATCGTCATCATCGCCCCCTAGTGGGGCGGAGGACTGGTCCATGGACCACACCCACGGTTCCTCCACCTTTATCCTCTTCAGAGGAACAGCTATGCTGTCGTCCAGAAGTGCATCCTTCAGCTCAGAGCTGCCTTTGGGGTATGTAGATTTTGTAGTACTTTGGGACTCTAATTGTATTGTGGTATTTTGGGACTCAGGTGACAACTGATGTGATTCCGGACCAGCAATCAGTTGAGCACCGTTGGTTTTAGCCATGTTTTCGTTAGCACCGTTGGTTTTAGCCATCTTTTCATTAGCACCGTTGGTTTTAGCCATCTTTTCATTAGCACCGTTGGTTTTAACCATCTTTTCATTAGCACCGTTGTGAAAAGTCCCAGAAGAAGAGCAGTGGTGCTGTAGAAGAAGTCCATCATTGGTGTCCTCCAGGCCAGGCTCTCTCTTGATAAGTGCTGCTGGTCGTCCATCTCGGACGTGGGGAGGGTGTGTGTGAGGTATGTGACCCTCCTCCTCGTCCTCCGCTGCCGTATAGGTGTCCTCTGTCATCTGGACAGGGCCTCTTCCATTAACTGAGCTGTCCTCTGGAACCACCTGGGAGAGAGAGAGAGAGGAGAGAGCGAGAGAAAGAGAGAGACATTTAACATTTTAAACCAACCTCTCCAACCTGAACCTATTGTGTGTGTAAGTGTGTGTTTGTGTGTTTCCAGAACAGCATAGCACAAGAGCCAGAACAGAGAAGATACAGTAAGGTAGACTTTACAGTAAGGTAGACTTTACAGTAAGGTAGACTTTACAGTAAGGTAAACTTTGTTTACTTAATTAACTAAATACTGTTTACCTAACGAAAATCTGTTTTTAACTAAATACTGTTACTTCACTAAATACTGTTTACCTAACACAATACTGTTTACCTAACTAAATACTGTTTACCTAACTAAATACTGTTACCTAACTAAATACTGTTACTTAACTAAATACTGTTTACCTAACTAAATACTGTTATTTCACTAAATACTGTTACTTAACTAAATACTGTTTACCTAACGAAAATCTGTTTTTAACTAAATACTGTTACTTCACTAAATACTGTTACTTAACTAAATACTGTTTACATAACTAAATACTGTTACTTCACTAAATACTGTTTACCTAACTAAATACTGTTACTTCACTAAATACTGTTACTTCACTAAATACTGTTACCTAACTAAATACTGTTACTTCACTAAATACTGTTACTTCACTAAATACTGTTACTTAACTAAATACTGTTACTTCACTAAATACTGTTACTTCACTAAATACTGTTACCTAACTAAATACTGTTACTTCACTAAATACTGTTACTTCACTAAATACTGTTTACCTAACTAAATACTGTTACTTCACTAAATACTGTTACTTCACTAAATACTGTTACCTAACTAAATACTGTTACTTCACTAAATACTGTTACTTCACTAAATACTGTTACTTCACTAAATACTGTTTACCTAACTAAATACTGTTTACCTAACTAAATACTGTTTTTAACTAAATACTGTTTACCTAACTAAATACTGTTTACATAACTAAATACTGTTTTTAACTAAATACTGTTTACCTAACTAAATACTGTTTTTAACTAAATACTGTTTACCTAACTAAATACTGTTTTTAACTAAATACTGTTTACCTAACTAAATACTGTTTACCTAACTAAATACTGTTTTTAACTAAATACTGTTTACCTAACTAAATACTGTTTTTAACTAAATACTGTTTACCTAACTAAATACTGTTTTTAACTAAATACTGTTTACCTAACTAAATACTGTTTTTAACTAAATACTGTTTTTAACTAAACACTGTTTACTTAACTAAATATTTTGTACCTCCACAGTTTGGAAAGTTATAATAAGGCAGAAGACATTGTGAAGGTCATTTTTTGTGCTGGGCTATAGCCTGAGTTTTGGCTAACTTTCATACCAGAGACTGTACCATAACAACTGTACTCTACCAAAACCAAACCAAGACAACATTGTGTGCTATATCATCTATGAACAGTAAGAGCTTCAGTGCTTAACAGACTGCTCCCTACTGCCTAAGTCACAGATACAGTTCACATCACTGTTCATGGTCACTGATGGTGCATGTCTGTGTGTGTGTGTGTGTGTGTGTGTGTGTGTGTGTGTGTGTGTGTGTGTGTGTGCATGCGTGAGTGTGCATGCAGCCTTTATGATATGCTATGCAGTGTGAGTGACTATCACAGTGGGTATGGTGACGTATGTGCGTGTGTGTGTAAAAGCAGGACGACAACCAGCCAAAGGTCCACAGTATCGATGTATTGATTGATCTTCAAAAGAAAACTATAGTGCTCTCTGTAACGTCTGTGTTTTGGCATGTTCGAGTGGGAGAGAAGGTGAGGGAGGAACAGAGAGAAGGTGAGGGAGGAACAGAGAGAAGGTGAGGGAGGAACATTGAGAGAAGGTGAGGGAGGAACATTAAGAGAAGGTAAGGGAGGAACAGAGAGAAAGTGAGGGAGGAACAGAGAGAAGGTGAGGGAGGAACAGAGAGAAGGTGAGGGAGGAACATTGAGAGAAGGTGAGGGAGGAACAGAGAGAAGGTGAGGGAGGAACAGAGAGAAGGTGATGGAGAAATATTGAGAGAAGGTGAGGGAGGAACAGAGAGAAACAGAGAGAAGGTGAGAATGTTGTGGGAGGGCCATTGAGATAAGGTGAGGGAGGATCATTGAGAGAAGGTGAGGGAGGAACAGAGTGAAGGTGAGGGAGGAACAGAGAGAGAAGGTGAGGGAGGAAACAGAGAGAAGGTGAGGGAGGAACAGAGTGAAGGTGAGGGAGGAACAGAGTGAAGGTGAGGGAGGAACAGAGAGAATGTGAGGGAGGAACATTGCGAGAAGGTGAGGGAGGAAACATTGAGAGAAGATGAGGGAGGAACAGAGAAGGTGAGGGAGGAACAGAGAGAAGGTGAGGGAGGAACAGAGAGAAGGTGAGGGAGGAACAGAGAGAAGGTGAGGGAGGAACAGAGAGAAGGTGAGGGAAGAACAGAGAGAAGATGAGGGAAGAACATTGAGAGAAGGTGAGGGAGGAAACATTGAGAGAAGGTGAGGGAGGAATATTGAGATAAGGTGAGGGAGAAAGATTGAGAGAAGGTGAGGGAGGAATATTGAGAGAAAATTAGGGAGGTAAAACATTGAGCGAAGGTGAAGGAGGAACAGAGAGAAGCTGAGGGAGGAACATTGAGATAAGGTGAGGGAAGAAACATTGAGAGAAGGTGAGGGAGGAACAGAGAAGGTGAGGGAGAAACAGAGAAGGTGAGGGAGGAACAGAGAGAAGGTGAGGGAGGAACAGAGAGAAGGTGAGGGAAGAACAGAGAGAAGGTGAGGGACGTAAAAGATTGAGAGAAGGTGAAGGAGGGACAGAGAGAAGGTGAGGGAAGAACATTGAGAGAAGGTGAGGGAGGAAACATTGAGAGAAGGTGAGGGAGGGACATTGACAGAAGGTGAGGGAGATAAAACATTGAGAGAAGGTGAAGGAGGAACAGAGAGAAGTTGAGGGAGGAACATTGAGAGAAAGTGAGGAAGGAACATTGAGAGAAGTTG
This sequence comes from Oncorhynchus tshawytscha, assembly GCF_018296145.1. Classification (NCBI taxonomy): domain Eukaryota; kingdom Metazoa; phylum Chordata; class Actinopteri; order Salmoniformes; family Salmonidae; genus Oncorhynchus; species Oncorhynchus tshawytscha. The sequence goes on from NC_056444.1 coordinate 26,856,422, forward strand.
AGGGAGGAACATTGAGATAAGGTGAGGGAGAAAGATTGAGAGAAGGTGAGGGAGGAATATTGAGAGAAAATGAGGGAGGTAAAACATTGAGAGAAGGTGAGGGAGGAAACATTGAGAGAAGGTGAGGGAGGAACATTAAGAGAAAATGAGGGAGGTAAAACATTGAGAGAAGGTGAAGGAGGAACAGAGAGAAGCTGAGGGAGGAACATTGAGATAAGGTGAGGGAGAAAGATTGAGAGAAGGTGAGGGAGGAACAGAGAGAAGGTGAGGGAGGAACAGAGAGAAGGTGAGGGAAGAACAGAGAGAAGGTGAGGGAGGTAAAAGATTGAGAGAAGGTGAAGGAGGGACAGAGAGAAGGTGAGGGAAGAACATTGAGAGAAGGTGAGGGAGGAAACATTGAGAGATGGTGAGGGAGGGACATTGACAGAAGGTGAGGGAGAAAGATTGAGAGAAGGTGAGGGAGGAATATTGAGAGAAGGTGAGGGAGGAAACATTGAGAGAAGGTGAGGGAGGAACATTGAGAGAAGGTGAGGGAGAAACATTGAGAGAAGAACAGAGAGAAGGTGAGGGAGGAACAGAGAGAGAAGGTGAGGGAGGAAACAGAGAGAAGGTGTTTTAGGAAGGAGAGAAAGAGAGAAAGGGAGAGAGAGAGAAAGCGAGAGAAAGAGAGACAGAGCGGAAAGAGTGAGAGCAGAGAGAGAGACAGAAAGAGAGGGAAAGAGAGAGAGGGAGAGAGAGAGAGAGAGAGAGAAAGTGAGAGAGAGACAGAGACAGAGAGAGGAAAGAGAGAGTAGAGAGATAGAAAGTGGCAGTTGGGAGAGCTTTGCCTCTGGAGATCTTATAGAAGCTGTGGAATTTCTTTCCTCAGTTGTTAAAGTTATTATTCTAATATACTGTATATGCTGTATGATCTCATTACTACTAACTGACATTTACTGTACCGTACTGCTTTGTGTGTGTGTGTGTGTGTGTGTGTGTGTGTGTGTGTGTGTGTGTGTGTGTGTGTGTGTGCATGGGCATGTGTCACCGATCTGTTTTATGTAAAGCTAATGAAGTGTTCTAACTACAGAGATCCAGGAGGTGGGTGGATGTACGCTACTTGATTACCTCATCTGAACTGCCATTTAACTCACCGTTTATACACTCTTTATAGACTACACTACCCAGCATGCTCACTCTGTTTGATATACTCCAGGTCTACAGTGAGAAAGGACAGCTGCCACCAGCCCTCTGGTCTAGGTCACATCCTTGTTCTCACCCACTACTAACACAACTGACTCAACCCTAGTTGAACAAGTTGAATTAGGTGTGTTAGTACAAGGCTGGAACAAAAATGCAAACAGGAGTTGAGAAACACTGCTGTAGAGTCTAGGGGATTGATTGGGCCAATAAGACACACTAGGTTGTGTATTCCTGCTGTTTCTGGCATAGCTTTAGCACACATCATCATCACATCTCTGTTCCTGTGCAAAACCAGACTTGCCTATCCAATGGTGAAAGGATACCCTTACCTGAAAAGCATATGTTTGATTGTACTCAACAACCTTACAAACCCTACAACAGGATTTGTGATATATGGTCAATATACCTAGCTGTGTCCAGTCTCTCTGCGTTGCGTCGCACGTAAGAACATCCCTTAGCCGTGGTATATTGGCCATATACCACACCTCCTCTGGCCTTATTGCTTAATGAACCTCCCAATGCATATAGTAAAACCACTATTCTATTTACAGTCATATAGTATTCAGAACAACACCCCTCCTCTCCTCCTCGTCTCGTGACCCTCCCTTACTACTAAGAACATACAGCTGCAGCTGCTGCTGATGGTGGGAGACAAGGCTGAGGCAACATCTTGGCTGCTGCTGAAATCAGAAGAGAGAGAGAGATAGAGAGCGAGAGACAGCGAGAGAGAGAGAAAGATAAAGAGGGAGGGAGGTAGGGAAGGAAGGAAGGAGGGGGAGAGAGAGAGAGACATCACAGAACATGTGGGAGTGAGCTACTATTGAGAGAGACGGGGGAGAGAGAGATAGAAAGGGAGAGAGAGAGAAGTGTCTTCCTATCTGTCTTTCTGCCCGCCCACCCATCTGTCTGTCTGTCTATATGGGGTGGACTGTTGCTTTGTTCTGTGTTTGTTGTCTGCCTCACAGACTCTGAAAGGCTCTCTAAACTTTGACACACACAGACACACACACGTTGTGACTCCTTGCAACAGGACTGTGATTGCTCTCTGACTCCTAACGACCCTCTCAGATGACAAGGGTTTCCAAGGAGGTTTCAACCGAGGGACAATGCATCCCTAACACACACGCACGCACACACACACACACACACACACACACACACACACACACACACACACACACACACACATGCACACACACAAATACACAAACACACACAGCTCCACAGAGTGAGAATCCATCCCTAGCATCCCCAAACAGAAGAGAAAAAAAGTGTCTGCATCTCACCAAAATATTAGACACATCCTAACGACGTGCCTCACCACAATGCACCTCTGAAAAGAAGGGACATTAGAATCTACACTACGTTCTCACATCCTCGTTGAATGTCACAGACAGCAAACAGGTGCTTCTACTGTCAATACTGTCAGTACTTTCTCCTGAAATCATGAGTAATTTCTCAACAGAGGGAGAGTGCATGACTTATTTGAAAGTATTTTAAAAGTAATTCCTGATAAAGTAGCTCTTAGGCTGCTTTCAGCTCTGATAATCCTCAAAAACATCTTCAAAACCAGACTGACTACAGTCTTACTAAAACTGTCCCACGGTGTGCTGCGCTTACGATAAGACATAAAAAACAGGCTTCCTTCCTGGGCTGTGTGTGTGTGTGTGTGTGTGTGTGTGTGTGTGTGTGTATGTGTCTGTGTGTGTGTATGTGTGTCTGTGTGTGTGTCTGTCTGTGTGTGTGTGTGTGTGTGTGTGTGTGTGTGTGTGTGTGTGTTTCTCTGAAGTTCTGTGCATAGTATTCTTTTCATTCATAGAGCGCAGCCTTCCTCTCAGTCTCCTCGCTGAACGCAACTTCAAAGAGTCACACACACCGACTAAACAGAGCGAAGCACAAATACTATAACTACAACAAACACTGCAACTACTAATAATACTATAACTACAACAAACACTGCAACTACTATTAATACTATAACTA